>NW_005842686.1:170254-187601 GCF_000455745.1 Alligator sinensis | reverse complement strand
CATCAGCAGGAGTATCATGAGCTGGTCTAGGGAAGTGATAATTCCCCTCTATGTGGCATTGGTGAAGCCACAGATGGAGTACTTCATCCAGTTTTGGGCATCGCGCTTCAAGAGGGATGTGGATGACCTTTAGAGGGTTCAGAGGAGGGCACTCATATGGGTGAGGGCCTGCAGGTAAGACCCTATGAAGACAGACTGAGGGATCTGAATCTCTTCAGCTTCCACAAGAGAAGGCTGAGAGGTGACCTTGTGGCTCCCTACAAACTCACCGGGTGGGGGGGGGTGGTGATCAAGGAATAGGGGACACTCTGTTTACCAGGGTGCCCCTTGGGGTTACCAGGAATAATGGCCACAAACTAAAGGAGAACAGATTTAGATTGGACATAAGGAAGACATTCTTTATGGTAAGGGTTGCCAAAATATGGAATGGACTTCCAAGGGAGGTAGTTCTTTCTCCTATCCTGGAGGTGTTCAAGAGGAGATTAAAGAGGCATCTGGCTGGGGTTACCGAACCCCAGTGCTCTTTCCTGCCTGGAGCAGGGGTTCAGACCCAATGATCTACCAGGTCCCTTCCAACTGTAGAAATCTATGAAATTTTTGAAATCTATGATGTTTAGGCCATTTACCTGTGACTTACAAATTATTCTCCTCTATGTGAGTTCGTGCCAAATGTTTCATGGCTTAGGATCCTGAGAGAAACTAGAAACTACCTCTGGACTTGACTTAGGCAGCATTTGGAGCAGGGCTTGACATGCTGCACCTTGCACTAGAATTTCCTAAAAAAACTACAGGAAGCTCCTTAAACCTAAGTCATTCTTAGAGGTTTTAGAGTCATAGAGATCATCCATATCCTAACAATCCAATACAACCATGAGAATAAGTATACCCTCAACCCTAACACAACATAGAACTAACACCCTAACGCACCACAATGGGGTAAAGCAGAAGAACCACAGCAGCCAAAGTCTCAATTCTATAAAATTTTGTTGATATATGCTTAAACTTCCTATGTTTCCATGGGGTCATTTCCTACCCTAGATACATATTTTTTGCAGTATGTTAAAGTTAATTAATTCTATTTTTTTTTCTTTTTAGGACAGTGTCACTGGCACTGCAGTGCACAATATCCCCAAACAGCAGCCAGCTTACATGAATGATTTGCTCTCTATGGATGAAAAACTGCCCAGGGCAACATGTTACCCCAGGCATGAATGCGTTTTTCCATATGGGGTAACAACTTGCCTCAAGCCCATGTTAATGCATTGGGGTAACTTGTTACCCCAATGCAATTTCTGTATAAATGACAGGCCTAGACTTCTTTGGCCACTTTGGGTGGATGAATCTGAAAGGTCAGCATTCATTAACACCTCATTGATGTCCACTTTAGGTATCCATGGTAACTAATGGATAGCCATCCTCCACTCTGCTTTTGCAGAAGTTGTTGTAATCCCTTTTGCTAACCACTTTGTTTGCAGGCTGCAAGGCCATCAAAACACCCTGCCCTTTGCCAAAAAAGAAAAAAAAAAAAACCTTTGTCAAACCCAAATCTACCTCTGATCTCTTTTTTCATGGAAAATCTCTGCCTCACCTGCCCCTTTAAATAATACACGCTCGTTTGCCCTGCCTTTGTTGGAAGTGAGGATAAGGAGAAAGGGGACAGCAGAGAAGAAATAGAACAACATCATACTGCAATACAGCATATACTCTGGGGTGCCCTTCAATGATAAGGGCTTGACACGCCTCATGCCTCTTTTACCTGCTCTCAATAAGCCCCTGCATATGTGGTTTCCAAACACCATCCACCCACATTTGGCTTGCCTGCAAAGGGTGGATGCGGGTCCCTGGCTTCTGTGCCCAGGAGGAGAGGGTGCTACCTGCACTGCCATAGGGCAGGGTGGAATTATTTCTGTGACAGCATAGGTGGACAAGCTTGTCTTTGATTATTTCTATGCATTCTGCAGTAATCAATTTTTCTTATTTTTTTTCTGCAACCAGGATGAGAAGGCAGCGCATAATCAGTTCTGAAGTCTGTCTTGCACAGGTAACTGGGGATGACAGCGACACATCCACTGATGAAATCTTATCCCAAGGCAGTGAGGATGATGACTTTGTTCCAGACATTGGGGATTGTTCAGACCAAGAAGATTATGTGTCTATGGAAGCTTCATCCAGCTCAGATGAGGAGGAGTTGGTGCCACAAGCAGAAGTCATGCCAATACTTCCAGTGGGAAAGGGAAGAGAACCAGCCCAGGGCCACTGTGGAAGATCAAGGAGAGCTAAAGCAGGACATAGAGCAGAACCATTGCCACCACCCCCATAAAACATTGCAGATGATGACACCTTTAAAGGCAGGCATGGCAGAGTGTGGGGAAAAAGTCCAAGGCTATTACATCACCGGAGAACAGCCAAAGACATAGTCCAGGAAAGTGCTGGGCCAACAAGAGAAAGTAATAAAGACACAGTGGTGGAAACATTCCACCTGTTTCTTTCACAAGATATCCTGACTGTTATCATAAGAGAAACAAACAGAGAGGCAGAAAGAAGATTCAGGGAGTGGAATGATAGCCATCCTGAAAATAGAAAGGAGTGGAAAAAGCTGGATGAAACAGAGCTGAAAGCCTATATTAGCCTCCTACTCCTGAGTGGTCTATACCATGGTGGTCATGAGGCACTGGAGGGCTTGTGGGAGCAACATACCATGCATCCTTGCTTCTGTGCCACCATGAGTTTAAAATTATTCTGTCAAATCACCAACTACCTTAACTTTGACAACAAACTGACATGTGAGGAAAAGAGAGCTGTGGACAAGTTTGCTGCCTTCAGAAATATTTAGACAGTTTGTGGAGCAGCTCAGGAAACGGCATATTCCAGGAATACACCTGATGGTTGATGAGCAGCTCATTGCATTCAGGGGTCATTGTCCCTTCAATAGTATATGCCCAGCAAGCCTGCCAAATATGGCTTGAAAATTTGGTGGTGCTGTGATGCAGCAACATCATTCCCCCTGTCTAGAGACATCTACCTGGGCAAGTAACCAGAAGCTCCATGCCAAGGTAATTTTGGTTTCCAGGTCATTGAAAAACTGGTTCAATCTTAGTACAAGATGGGAAGAAATATTATGGGTGACAATTTCTACACAAGTACTGACCTGACAGAAAGATTGCTACAGCAAGACTTAACCTATGTGGGTATGATTTGGAAAAACAAGGCTGATTTCCCGAATGAAATGCAAGCAAATCAAAGAAAGGAAACTTTTTTCATTCATTTTTACTTTTGATGGGGAACTCACCCTAATTTTCCTTTGTTCCAAAGAAGTCCAAAGTTGTACTGTTGCTGTCAAGCACGCACTATGACCTGTCAGTGGGTGGAGAGTAAAGAAAGCCGGATGTCAGCCATGACTACAGTAAAAACAAGAGTGAGGTAGATAACCTTAACCACTTAGTCTGTATGACCACCTGCAGATGGAAAATCAACAAGTGGCCAATGACACTATTTTTCAATATGCTGGATGTGGCTGCCATTACCAGCCACATCATTTGGCTAAGGCAGAACAAAAACTGGGAGCAAAGCTCACATTTAAGAAGATAGCACTTTTTTTTTGCAGGAGCTCGGAGAACAGTTGATTTATGAACAAATAAAATGAAGAATGATGGATACACGTAATCCATCTAAGTCCATCAAGTCTGGTATGACTGTCCTAACTTACAAATTGCCACAATGCACTGCAGTAGAACCTTCTGCAACCATGAGTAGACACAGTGCTTTTTGTTCAAGGACAGATGACCGCAAAACCCGGAAACGATGCAAGGACTGTAAGCGATTTGTTTGTGTGTACCACAGTACATCACTACTGATTTGTGAGCAATGCAATATTTAGTTAAAACAGTTAGGAAATGTTTTTGGAAATAATTGTTAGTTTGAAAACAGTGTGAACTGCAGACTTAGAAAATTGTTCATTCACATTTTGAAACTCTAAAACAAGTTTAAATGTTGCTCATAGTTCTAGTTACATAATATTTTGGGTTCAAGTCATCATAAATACTCTTTCAAACAATCTGTATTTTAATAAATAGTTTTTGCTACATTTCTACTGTTGTCACTGGTTCCATTTTGTTCATGCGGGTTGAGTAACAAGTTACCCCATGAGACCAACAATGTCGAATTGCAGGGTAACAAGTTACCCCATGAGAACAATAGTTATGGTTTCATGAGAATGGATGAGGGTTAAAAGGTCCCAGGTAGAGGGTCATGCCTCCCCCCACCCCACTACAAAAGAAGGCAAAACCCGCCACAGTCTATACCTACCTGACCATGGTGTAAAATACTTTCCTGACCCTAAATATGATGATCACTCTAGCCCTGAGTAGAGGCAAGACCCTCTAGCCAGGAACCTCCAGTTTTGCTCTTAGCAAGAGAATTAGCACACCCCAGTTAAAGACCTCAGCCTCAGCTGTAGCCAACAACTGATGCCTCTGGAGAGATTTGAAAGCACCCTGACACATATAGCAAAAAAAAAAGAGGGGGTGGGGAGAGGGAGCAACCACCGAAGTCCAGAAGCATGGAAAATACCCATGGTGGAAAATAGGCATAGCTAAACCTAGATCATCCCCAACCAGTGGCTATCCAACCTCTTCTTGAACACATCCAGTGATGGAGGGCCCACAACTTCCCTAGGCAGTCTATTCCACTGCCTCACTGTTCTAACACTGAAGACATTTTTCTGGCTATCCAATCTAAATTTACTTTGCTTCAACTTCAAGCCATTGGTCCATATCCTCCTCTCTGTAGCAAGAGAAAAAAAAGGTGTTTTTCCTCTTCTTTATGGCAGCCCTTTAAGTATCTGAAGACTGCTATCATGTCCCCCCACCTTAAGTTCCTTTTCCACAAGCTGAAATTGCCTAGCTCCATCAGCCTTTCCGTATATGATTTGTATTCCAAGCCCTCAATCATCTTTGCTTCCTGCCTCTGAACCCTCTCTAACTTCTCCACATCCTTTGTAAAATGTGGAGCCCAGAACTGTGCACAATACTCCAGATAAGGATGAACCAATTCCAAGCAGAAAGGCACTATCACCTCTTGTGTCATGCACCTAATGCTTCTATTGATGCATCCCAAAACTACAGTGGTCTTTTGTGTGGCTGCATCATACAGACTTGTATTGACTCTGTGGTCAACCAATACTCTGAAGTTCTTTTCTGTAGTGCTGCCACTCATCCTGGTGTTCCCCATTTTGTATTTGTGTTTTTGATTGTTCCTTCGAAGGTGTAGCACCTTGCATTTGTCTACATTGAATTTCATCCTCTTAGATCTGGTCCAACATTCCAGTCTGTTGAGATCCTTCTGAATTGTGCTCATATCCTCCAATATGTTCAAAATCCTTCCCAGTTTCATATCATCTACAAACTAGAAGCTTTCTCTGCCAGTACCCATTTTTTTAATAAACACAATGAAAAGCAGTGTGCTCAGGACTGACTGCTGTGGGACTCCACTAATAGCCTCCTGCCATTCTGACATGGATTAATTAATAAATACAATTTGCTTATGGCTATTCAGCCAGTCTTCTTTCCATATTGAAGTAATTTTATCTAGCCCATATTTCTCCAATTTGTTTAAGAGGTCATTCTAGACCTTGTCAAAAGCCTTGCTGAAGTCCAGATACACTATAACCAAAGTATTCCCTTAATCTACCCAAGTATTTACTTTGTCAAAGAATGAGATCAGGTTTGTTTGATATGATTTGTTTTACTTTAATCCATGTTTGCTGTTTGCAATCAGCCTTTCCTACTGCAGATGCTTGCACATGGCCTTCCTGAGGATATGCTCCAGTAACTTTCCAGGTGCTGAGGTGAGGATAACTGCTCTGTAGTTCTCTGGGTCCTCCTTCTCGCCTTTTTTAAACAGGGGCATTACTTTGGCCCTTTTCCAGTCCTCTGGTACCTGGTATGTCTTCCACAACTTCATAAAGATCATTGCCGAGGGCTATGAGATCTCCTCTTCCAGTTCCTTCAGGACCATAGGATGAGTCTTTTTTGGCCCTGCTGACTTGAGTTCATTCAGACCCAATAAAAACTCTCTCACCTTCTATTTTGTGATTTCCTCCTTCAGCTTGCCCCCTTCCTTATCCAGATAATCCCTATTATGTGTCTAGCTGCAGCTCATTTTTTTTGTTTTTGAAGACTGGGGCAATGTAACTTGAATAACTCAGCCTTCTTTGAATCTTCAGTTAGGACAGGGGAAGGCAAAGTCCAGTCTGTGTGCCAGATCCGGCTGGCAGTGGACTCTTGTTCCCCAGCAGCACATGCCCACATGACTGGGGCTGGTTTCCATGGAGACCCCAACAGCAGTTGCTCTGTGATAGCACAAGGCTAGGGTTTCCATGGAGACCAGTCCCAGCTGCACTGGCAGGGTACATGGTCGGGTACACGGGGAGCTGCTCCAGAGCTGGTGGGATCTTGAGGCATGGCTTGGAGTCAGGGAAGAGCTGTCATATTCAGTCTGCATGCTCTGGGCAGGAGCATGTGGCTCTTCCCTGGCTCCAGACTATGCCATCACTGCCACAAGTACCAACAGCTCCAGACCAGGTCCCCACCCTGCCACTGCTGCTGGGGTGTGTCTCCATGGAAACCCTAGGCTTGCACTATCACAATGAAGCTGCTGCTGGGGTATCCATGGAAACTGGCCCCAACCATGCAGGTAGATGCTGCTGGGAAATGGAGGCTGGTTACCAGCCAGATCTGCCATTTTTCCCACCCCTGAGTTAGGAGTTTTCCATGACTTGTTAAAATAGGACCCACATGTTCCTTAATCTTTTCCTGGCCAACATACTTGTAGGACCTCTTCTTGGTGTCCTTAACTTTCTTTGCCAGGTGAAGCTTGTTCTTTATCTTTGCCTTCCTGACTCTGTCCCTGCAGATTCTTGCTAATTCCTGGTATGCTTCCTTAGTGACCTGCCCATTCTTTCATTGCCTGTATGTTTTTCTTTTGCATTTTAGGCATTTTAGAAGCTTCTTGTGCAGCCACACTGGTCTCTTACCATTCTTCTTGTGCTTCCCTGGTGTCAGTACAGTTTCTTGTTAGGCTTCCAATGCAGTGCCTCTTAGAAGCTCCCAGCCATCATGGGTGCCTTTATCTTTCAACCAATTGTCCCATGACACCCTGGCTATTAGCCCCTTGAGTCAGATGAAATCTGTCTTTTTTAAATCTAGCATCCTAATTTTCTTGACCTCATGCTTTCCCTGTCTCAGGATCTGGAATTATACTGTATCATGATTGCTTCCTCCCAAGCTACCCATCACTTTCACATCCTCCACCAGTTCTTCCCTGTTGATCAGGACAAGATCCACGATAGATAATCCCCTAGTTGTATGCTCCACTTTTCTCCAAATTTCTGAAACAGAAAGTTGTCCTTCACACATGTTAGGAACTGGCTTGGCATTTTATGTTCAGCTTCGTTGTTCTTCCAGCACACATCTGGAAAATTGAAGCTTCCCATCAGTTCCATCCCATAGTTTTTGGATTGATTTGTCACCTGCTTGAAGAGTACCTCATCCACCTCCTTTATTGACTTGGTGGTCTATAATAAATCCCAACCATTATATTGGTGCTGCATCTTACACCTTTAATCTTCATCCAAATACATTCTGTTTTGCTGTCTTCTTCCTCCTAAAGCAGGGAACAAGTGTACATATTTTTTTACATTCAAGGCATCAGCACCACCTTTCTTTTAACGCTGTTCTTCCAAAACAGATTGTAACCCTCAGTGTTCACATTGCAGTCATAAAATCTGTCCCACAAGGCCTGATTATATCCTAGTTCCTTTTAAAAGCTGCAGTTTTCAACATCTTGTTTATTGACATACTCTCTAATTTATGTTTGTATATCAAATGTATTTTGTATTTTGACCCCTTTGCTTCCCTTTTGTGCTACTTGTTGCAGTCCTGTAGCTCTCTGGCTCTTACTATACATTAAGTTGTTTCTTTGATTCCTTTTCCCTCTAGACAGTGTGTTCTGTTTCTGGAGTGTAAATACCCTGTTGAAGCTAGTTTAAAGCCAAACTTAATAGGTTGGCCACATGATAATCAAAGATGTTGTTCCCCGTTCTCATCAGATGGAACCCATCTCTTGATAGCAGCTGTCCTCCCAAGAACATCTGACCATTGTCAAAGAAGCCACAGCCTTTACATCAACAGAACTGTTTCAGCCATGTGTTCACTTCCAGGATATGATGGTCTCTGCCTAGACCCCTGCCTTCCATGGAAAGGATCAATAAGAACATCACTTGTGCTCCAAGCTCCTTAATCTTCCTGCCAAGAGCCTCAAAATCACCTCTGATCTGGTCAGTTTAATTTCTGGAAGTATCATTATCATTGATGTCTACATGGACAAGCAGGAAGAGGTAGTGATCTGAAGGATGGATGAGTTTTGGCAGACTCTCTGTAACATCCTGAATTCAGGCTTCAGGCGGGCAGCACACTGTCCAAGCCCCCAAATCTGGACAAGTTGGTGTCTCTGTCCCTCTCCCACGCCCCCGCCCCCGCAAAGGGAGTCACTGACCACCACCATTCTTCTCTTCCTTCTTAGTGCAGTGGTTGTGGAGCCTCTATCCTTGGGGCCTTGCACTTCCTGCTTTCTAAACTGCTGCCTACTCTGTTTCATGACTGAAACTGAATATGTCCTCTCCTCTGCCTCTTCCTGAGCAGTTCCATTACAGAGAACTTGCAAGTGGTTGCTGACTTAAATCTGCTTCAATTCTGGGGGCCCTGCTTTGAATAATCACCTGCTGCCACTTCTCTTCATTTCCCTTTGGCCTCTCCAGTACCAGACTCTCATAACTATTGTCCAAGTAATTTTTCTCATCCTGGATGCAATGCAACATATATATCAAATGCAATGCAGCATTAAGATCTTGGTAGACAAAGCCTTGGCTGGGATCATATAGTTGGGGACAGTCTTACTTTGAGCAGGGGGTTTGGACTTGATGATCCCCTGAGGTCCCTTGCAAGCATAATTTTCTATGATCTGGTATTAGGCATGGAGCTTGATTAGTGAGGGTACATACAAGCATTACATTTAGATCAACCTACCCAGGGCTAGGCTGAGTTAAATTCCCAATTGTGCAGGCACTCAGAGGGTTTAAATCTCCCAAAACAGTGTGCCTAATCTAAATTAGCACTACTCAGAAGGTATGCTAACTTAGATCAAGAAAGGGTTAGCTTAATGTAGGAAGGTATTAACTGTCTCTAACGAAGACTTGCACGCATTCATAGCACAGCCCTTGGGCTGGGAAAGCCCAGACAGTTGCCCCAGCCCTGGGACTGTACTATTTTAAACCCCCAACCCTGACCAGACTGTTTTTAGCACCCTGACCCCCTCCTACAGATTGGGCAACCCATCTCTGTGGACCCACCAACAACTCTTGCAGACCCACAGCACACCCTGTGGACCTGCCAGGGCCCCTCTCTCCTGATAGCCCCCATCCCATGGACCCACCAGTTTCTTTGATCCTGCCAGCCCTTTTCCTGATGCCAAGTTGCTTACCTTGGCCAGGACATGTTGCTTTCAGCAATGGTTAATAGCTGTACATGTTGGGCTAGGTTTATGCATCTTGAAGCAAGCTGCCTAAAACCGGACAAGCTGCCTAAAACCAGACAAGACACAGTGAATGTTTATTGATCCCTTTACACGTCGCTTGTGGATTGTGCCGGGTGGCACATATCCTAAAAGAAAGTGGCTGCAGTATTGAACAATCCTATGTACTTTTGCTATTCTAATCCTTAGTCCAGAATATTGTGGTTATTAGATATACATACACCCTGCATTTCACAGCTGTGTATTTACTAATTCATTTATTTTTGTTTGTTTTCATTTTGTTAACCACTGATAATGGGTTTTTGCCATACAAGACACAAAAAAAATCTTACAGCTCCCTTTCCAAAGATAAGATAAAATAATAACAGATAGAGGGGAAACAAAATGCACTGCAACAGATACAGGGGGGAATAAATGTACTGCAAAAAACAGATTTTCTGTTTGTATGAATATCAGATCAATTTTGTGTGGCATCAGGGGAGAAATGAATCTTCAGAAAGGCTATTAATGAGGAACAGGAAGTAATAATAGGACATAACAATTCATTGTCACCATTCTATGAGTTCAAGTGCTTGTAAAGACTTTTTGCACCAATATTTAACCATGCTTCACCAAGGCACTACATTTCTTAACTCCTATTCCTGAATTGTTTACGCTTATCCTTTCAAAATATTATGGGTCAAACAAAAAAGTGACAAAGATGTGGTGACAATAAGCATTCAGGCAGTTTCAGCAACCAGTTCTGAACACTGAATCCATGGAGTCCCATTAAGGAGCTATTTAGTGAATTTCAAATACAGTTGGGTTGGGTTTCAGAGCCAAGATTGTGGCATTGCTGAGCATGCAAAGTGGCTGAACTTTGGCTGCCAAATGAGTTTTATGATAAATGTCTACATACTTGTGACCTTGCCACTTAGGCAGGGTTTGTTGATCACTACTTGGACTTACTAAAATCCACCTGAAGTGTAACTTAGGAAGCTAAGCCCAGTTTTAGATCTGACCTTCTAAATATTGAAATGCTTAAATAAAACTTTCTCATGTCAAAAATATATTATGCCAATTATTTAAGATAAACAAATCCAGCAATATTGCAGCTGGTCATTAATAGTTCTCAAATTACTTGTTATAAATTAGTTATTTTATCATTCAAAGCAATAGCATCACCATGACCAATTTAGAAATAACTTCTGAATGTGATATCACTGAATTAGGTCCTGAATTAGAAATCACTACTAAATATGGAGTTAGGGTGCAATATACTTTTTAAAGTGAGCAACAGTAAGACATTGATGGAGAAGTTAGTACTAGATTTATTGGCAGAACAGAAAATGAAGCAGTGATAATGACATGGCACTCAGCGTCTAACATTTAAAGCATTACTTGGTTTATTTCCCTACTGTTTTTTGGAAAAGCTAGAACAAAATAATCAACATTTTATAGTTCCCTTTTTCCTGACTTAGTTCTTTCTCACTCTCCAGTTTTACTGAGGTCAAATCAAGTTTTCATCATACTTTTATGGATAATACCATAAACATAAATAGTGAATTGAGTTAGTATGAAGAAGAGTGTGTAGCCGCAGGTATTCATTATTATGAGGACTGACAATTTTCTCAAACAAAGGAAGTCACTCAGATGGAGCTTGTCTTAAAATGTTGGGGCTGTTACCTAAATATTAAATTGTACTTGTATCTGATCCATGCTTACAATAATTATTCTGTATTAATCTGTATTAATTACTACATGTACCATAGAGGTGCCACTAATGGAAAATAACACACATAAAATATGAAAATGAATTTGTAACCCAAACCAGGGACATTTTTTAACTCTAAATATTTTATTTCTCTGCATTTAACTACCAAATTATCCCATGTGTAAATAAAAAAGATAATAAATAAAGATAACATTTCTCTCTTTCTCTGTTTCAGAAACACTAGTCTTTAAATAGAATTAAAAGCTTTCAAGACTTCTCTTTGTTTTTTGTCACTAGTATTTTTTAGTTCTTTGTTCGGGACTCACTGTTCACCATTTCTTTCAGCTACCTCACTTCACGTCCTAAAGTGATAGGGATTACTCAGGTAAATTCCTGGAAGGACTGAGTCATATTGACACAAAAGAAGCATTTCTTCTTGACATTCTATTCTTCACCTCCTCTAGACACTCTGGAGGTGTATTATCATATTCTGATGTATTTCACCAACATTTATCTTAAAAGCTAAAAATCTGCAAAGGTTCATAGCCCAAAATGTGCAGGACAACATTTTTTTCAGTTAAAGCAATGCAAACATTGAATCGAACAAAATCTCATGAATATAGCTAAAAAAGATAGGGTGAAACTGAACCTCGCTGAAATCAGTGGAAGTGTTATCAATAACCTTAGTGAGGACAGGATTCCACTTTAGAAATGTTATCCTACCATTCACTAGCAAGTAAATATCCCTGTACCTCTTGGCTAAAACTGTAAAATAACCAAAGCAAAAAAAATTGTGGGGAGGATGAAGAAGTTTTGGAAAGCAATTAAGTCTCTTTTCTCCACTTTGCCATTTACCAGCACAAAAAATGAAAGGAATAAAAACAATTTTTGCATGTATTTATATCTTTGTACTTAGCTTCAGAAACCAAAAATGCATCATAATTCTAACTCCACTGGAGGATTCATGGAGGATATGAGGACTGATTTTGTTCCTCGATGCCATAGTAATGAGTATAAGTGTGTTGCCTATTAGCCATTGTTGAAAAAGCCTGAATATAAATATATAGAAACGAGACATAACAAAGTAAGTGTAAGTGATTCATAGTAAAATGAAACTTAAGATAACAGAATGAAACTTAACGCACCAATCAGGTTTGAGCATACAGAGTTACTTTAGAGCAATTGGAAGGTCCCAAAACCAGCTCGGACCAGAAAGAATGGCTCAAAATGGAGTTAGTGGAGTGGTACAGGCATGAGCTAGATGCTGTATCCGCACCCAAATATAAAGCACTAGATGCTGCATCTGCACCCGAATGTGAGACTTATGGCGAGGCGGAGCATGAGGGGGCCATGATGCCAACTCACTCCATATAAACTGAGCATAAGCGATCCCAATTCAGAAGAGAACTCACTTGCAGAGCATCGAAGGAAGAATTGCAAGTAGTTCGTGTTGCAGCCTAATCAACTGCGCAGGGTCCCTGAGACAAATATCTCATTTTAAGTGAACAAGTTGTCTCGTCTGAAAGCTGTGGAACACCAAGCCAACAATGGCGTATCTGACTCAGTAACAGAATAAAATAACCGAGTATGCTACACCTATTGGTGTAGTAAGTATGAAATATGAATAATATAAATAATCCTGAAATCAGTAAAGTAGTTGTAACCTGTAACTGTACTTGTAATCCCTTTTCTGTAGTTTTATTATCAACAGAAACAGGAGCAGCAATTTCTCTCATATTTTTGTGTTTTGTTTCTTTGTGTATGTTGTGTTTCGTATTGTTTATGAAAGCTAAGCAGCTGTACAAGTGATCTAAAGAGTAGTAAATTAGTTAATACATTATGCATAATAAAGGAAGCTTAATAGTTAATAACACCCGCTTCAAAAATCTCCTCAGTACTTACCCTTCACACTTCTACATTCCAACTCCTAACGAGCCATTCCCTTCAGCCCTGTAACTGTACCACCCCCACATGATAAAACTCAAGTCTCCGGGAAACATTATTTTTTGAGGCATGTAGACCAACTCTAAATTACTGCTGTCTGTACACATGCAGATTTCTCAAGAATATTAAATTGCATTGTATCATATAATATGCAGTTATGTTTAATCATATTATATGACAACTGTTGTTAATGAATAATCCATGCATAGAGAAAACAATAAAATACTGAGTCAAGAAGATCTAATATGTGAATTAGAGAGGAGAAGTTTCCATTTTCTTTCATTTTTTCCTAAGGAAATCTAAGAAACCTTGTCTTGAAAAAGCAATAATTTAATTCCTTGATGGGCATGGGAGGGCAATGTTAATATGTGTCTATGGCACTGTAGCAGGAAGCTTGGTGTTTCTGCTACTTTAAGTGAAGGCAGGATGCCTGAGAATTAGTCTGAAGGTGTGATGGGACCAATTAGAGAGCCACCTGACCAGAAGGGGGCTGGGCTTAGAACATATAAGCCCAGGGCCTGATCTGGTCAAGTAGTATAGCCTTAAGAGCCATGAAGAAAGAAGCTTCTGGACAGCAGGGCTGCAGCAGAGCTCCTGGTTAACATCTGTGCAACTCTGGAGGTTTGAGGAAGGGACTAAGGGAAGGAGGAGGTCCCAAAAGGCCTGGGATCAGATCACAGGAGAGTGGATACAGAAGCCAGAAAAGGCTCAGGCCTGGAAGCATGGACGATTGATTGGTAACACCTTTGAGGCATGGGCATTGGGGGAAGATGGAGCCCACATAATTGTCCCTTAACGTGGTGAGAAGCAACACCAGTGCTGATGAGGAGATCTGACTTGGGAAGTCCATCTTCCCTTTTCTGTAAGTATCATTTCATCAAGCCAAGAAGAAGGGGAGAGTGCCCAAAGACAGCCAACTTTACAAGGCCTAAGAGAGCTCCAGGGGCATTATGGCCACCTCTGGAGTTGCACCCTGTTACAGATACTTAAAAACAAGTAATTGATGGATGTTTTATTTTTTATAATTTTGTAATGTGAATGGAGTGTGTGTAATGGCAGGTGGAACCAGGGGCAGTCTCCAGAGCTGTGAGGTCTGTTAATTTGGACTGCAACTCCCATAAATCCCCTGGAGCTTGGGGGCAAGGGAAAAAAGAAGAGGAAGCTTGAGGCTGAAGTAAGGGGAGGGGAGAGCAGTGCACATGTGGAACCTGGTCAGCCCTACAAAGAAGAGTGCATAGTAGAGTTGGAGATCCCACTGGCTCCATCAGTCAGGATTTTGGACTGAGAAGCTGGACTCAGACTTGGGGGCAGCTGCAGGCTGCTGTTTGAGCACTCTAGGGATTAAAGGCTTGTTTGGGTATACTTTTGCATGTGCAGAGCAGGGCGGGGGGGAGTGCAATTAAGGTGCTGAGTATATGTTAGCAGTTTTAATGTGTATTTACCTTTCACCTGTTCTCTCCCTTTGACCTGGTGACAGCCTTGTGATCCTTATCCCTATGATTTTGTGTTTAAAAATGGGAAATCCCCTGTGATGTTGTGTGTTTAATCATAGTTTTATAAAGGTAAAGCCATTCATTTTTATGATTAATTTACAATTAACAATCAGGTTCTTGTTACTGGTTTATTTTAGTGGTGATCCTGATTCTCACCTGCCACATCTTGATGGAAAATTATGCTTTGGGAGGGATGGAATTTGAACACCACCATATCTATATGACCTGAAATTGTTAATTTGTCCTTCAGCCCTGAACTCTTGAAATTCTCTTCTAAAGTTAGGTAAATTCTACCATCCTTATTATAAAAACTCAAAGCGATACGGGTTTTTTTCTGTTAATTACCTTTTATTGTTTTTATTATATAATACTGAATTATTATGGGTTGTTGTTTTTTTTCTTTTAGTGGTTCAAAATTTTCTCTTCTACATTTTTCCAAGTTTCTTCCATTTCAGATAAATACCAAGTCCCATAAAATAAAATCAGGGTCAATGACAAAACAAGAATAGTCCCCAGCTGTCTGCCTCTATAACTCAAGTCTCTAAAGTTTAATATTCACTTTTGGTTCCTATGGCTTTTAAAATATAAATAAACTTAAAAGAAAAAAAAAAACTTTACTTGTTTCTCAGCAGTGTGGGGGTCTATTCTCTTGAGATGTTCCGGTCTTTTTTATTCTTTTCTTCAATGGATCTTTTACTGGAGTTGATCTCTTTATCTTCTCTCTTCTTAATTACTCATTGTGCTGCTTGGTGGCTCTCCTCCAATCCAGACGTCCTACTCCTCTCTCCCCTCTCTGCTCCATGCCATGTCACTTTCTCCCTTTGCATCTGGGTTGCTGTTCCTCTCATTTGGTTCTCTCTTCATCTCTGCCCCTTTCTCTGGCCACTTCAACTTCACAGAGCACTGACTCCGGAAGTGCTGTTCACGGAGAGATCTCTCCTCCCCCTTTGGCTTCTGCCTACTCCCAGGCAACACCAGGATCTTTTTTTCTTCTTCACATCCCCCCTTGCTTCTTGTGTCAGTTTCTGGGGCTGCAGGGTTGACACAATACAATCCATCCTGGAGAAAGTTGTACGTTTGGTAATGATGGCCATTTGGTGCCTCAGGTTATTGTAGTACAACTTTCTGGTGTCACTTTCTCTGATGCTGTAAATTGATCAAACAACATAGTGAAAGTCAAGCTAATGAAATGTAATGAATATCACAGAATTTGATTAGAAAGGGAAAGAAAGCTTTAAAAGCATAGAAAGCTTTGTAATTGTTGTGCAGGTGTTTTGAAATTAAGTACCTAAATTATCTAGAGGGTAACTTAAAACCATCTGCTTCACTAAAGTACTGTAGCTGATTATTTCTATCAGTAGTTTTACGGAATTTTTTGTTCATGACTCACTTTTCACCATTTTTTAGCTGTTTAACTTAATCTCCTGGAGTAATAGAGATCACAAAGGTAAGTTTCTCAGAAGGACTGGGTCATATAGACACAAAACTGTTTTTAAATTGTATGTCATGTTTCCAGTCAGAGGGCACTCAAAGAGAGACACAAAGTTAAAGAACTTCATCCTCAGTTCGAACATTTCTGCTACAATCTCTCTACTACAATCCTTGAACATAACCAAGATTTGTTTAGGCTCAGAAGACTGTCAGATTATCACAAAGTATAAGGAAAAAAAACAACATAATGTATGGCAAAAAAACAACTAAGCAAGATCACAAGGTCTTTTTTTAATGTTCCATGGAAATACCTTCAGACTTCACTACAGAGAAACTTCTAAGAACTCATTTTTGTCATAAAAAGGTATTCAAGAAAGAAAAGAAGTCAAAACATGTTAAAGTAAGATATGCATGTAAAATACCTAAACATTTTTAACCCTTCTCTTGAATGATACCATTTGAGAGAAAGAGAACTGTCTTTAAAAAAATAGTTTAATCTAATTTGGGATGACAAACACTATAACATCCTGATCACACATACATAATCTCCCCAGAGATCCAGAGAAAGGGGAGGTGGGGGCGGACCTTGAGGAAAACCTTCCGGATTTTGATGCCTGTTCTTATTTTGCATCAGACTTTTAGATATATTTCGTTAAAGATGTGTGAGAATGTTTGGACACCCACATGAAAAAAAAATCCAGTAAAAATCACCAGTAGTTGATGAAAAAACTGACTTTAGGTGTAAGAGAGAAGGAGCTATGCATGATGTGGAACAATAACCTGAACCTGAGCTTTCATCTGCCAAAAGGAATACATACCATATCTAATGGGTTGTCAGCTTTATCTCTTTCTCCCACAAAACAAACAAAAATCCACCCCTGGCCTTAGAAAACTTCCTGAAAATAATTCATTGCAACTGATTTATTTCTTCAAAATGTTTCACATTTGATTAATATTAATTTTTCACAGGAAAAATATTGAAAATCCCAGAATAGCTCTTGTTACCATTTTTTACTTTAACATATTTAGATATATTTTAAGTTTTACTTAATGCTGAATTTTTAGTTTAAGGTTAACTTTGATAATACTCTAATTTACTCATATATTTCTCAACTTTATCTCCATTTTAAAGTATGCTTTGACCTAGAAAAAGTTGGAAAAGAAAAATGGTAGTTGAAACTTAAAAAAAGGAGAGTAA
>NW_005842686.1:131640-170223 GCF_000455745.1 Alligator sinensis | reverse complement strand
GGGAAAGAAGGAATATGGGTTTATGATGTGATAATACAATAAGAAATAATAACCCATCTTTCATTGCTATCAAAAACACTATCTAAACAATATTAGCTTTGTTATTTATACATAATTTTATGTATCTCAAAATAATCAAAATCTGAAAAGGCCTAAAAATGTATTAATAAATTTCATAAGCTTCACACTAGGCCACCAAAGAATTCATTCATAGGCTGAGGAATTGTGATAAGACTTTTAAAATGACCAGAATTCACGTCTCGCTACAATGGCATAAAATAGGCTGTGCCTTTCATTGTTCTCCCTATGAACAACTTATATTTGTTAAAAGTCCAACAGTGTTTAATGAAACTTCTTGCATATATATCAGATTATTCATTCGTAAAAGCAGTTGCAGGATTGAAACTGACAGTAAAACTGAAATCCTGGTACAGAGAGCAGGAATCTTTGTAACCTTTTCTGTGTATTCGTTAAGTAAAAGGATATTTTTTTTAAATTATATGTCATGTCTGACGCAAACACTTTCCATATAATCGGTTAAAAAATAACTTTGCAAAAATTACATGGGAATGACATTCATTATTATTACAGTTACTACATGGCATGACATTTTACCAAAAGTTATGCTGTTTGTGGGAAATTGGATGGGCAGTAGTATTAGGACACTCATGGACGTTTTAATATTACTTGTGTCACTCTGTGAAAGTTCAATAAAACTGTTTTAGTCACTTAGACATGATCTCTCCCTCTGTCTCTCTCTCTCTCTCTGAAATCTGTCTTACAACATATTTTAAATAGTTCCATGTCCAGCCCCCTGTCTTCAGTTGAACTCCCCCTATGCTCCAGAAAATCCTAGACTATAAAAATATTATATACCCTGTTTCAGTCAAGTTCATGGTATTAGGCATTTGCTTTCTGGTCAAATAGATTTGTAAATTTTGAAGTAGTTTGTTTTTAAACATGACATATGTTTCTATTTGTCTTCACACCTTTAAATGGTACTCATGCTGCCAATTGAATTTTTTTTTTAACTTCTCCAATTCAGATACTATTTCCAGCTTTGGAAGAATGGGCTTGTCCTGTGTACATACTTGCCAGATATAAAATGGAGATACACAACACTGGGTTATTTTCCCTCGATTCAGAGCAGGATGCAAGATGGCTTCTCCTTTCCAGGATACTTCCCCCATCTTGGAGCTACCCTCCCTCTGACTTGCTTTTGCAGAGAGGGATAGGCCCATACAAAAAGCAGCCCTCTTGGACAATCAGCAGCAAGAAGGAGGAGGGGGTGGCTATCATCTTGGCTGCTCCCCTTAGTATTGGTGCCTCTGCCATTGCCCCAGGGTGCTGTGCGACTGGACCACAGCAGTCACTGGCTTCCACTAGGGAGCCAGCATTTATTTTTAGTAATTTTTTTCCCTGGTGATTCTGCATGAAATTGCAGGGAATGCCAGCTGTCTCGGTGATCGCAAAAACTGCCTTTTTTCATGGTAGATCAGAATATCACGAATTAAGTAGATGCCTACCCACAGTAGTATCCAGCCAGCTCCTCTCACTGAGCAATCAAGAAGGAAGAAAAGGTGCAGCGTCTCCTGGAACCAGTTCCCCTGGAAGTTCTGCAGAAGTCTCCTCAGTGTTCTCTCTGGAAATCAGCAATACTGACCCTGCAGAAGTCCTTCACTGTTGTTGGGAAACATAAGAGGCCTTCTTCAATAAAATTGCAAAGAATGTTATTTTCACTAATCTGATGCAGGAATTGGGAATACTTTTATGTGATGGGCATTTTGAAAACACTTTAGAATTAAACCAAACATAATTAAAAAAAAAAACAAAACAAAAAAAAACAAAGCAGCCCCCTAGAAAACTTTTTTTTTTAAATATATTTTTAATTTTTTTTTCCCCAAATCTATACACATGTACATAGACAATGAAAAGTAACTATATTAACCA
This sequence comes from Alligator sinensis, assembly GCF_000455745.1. Lineage (NCBI taxonomy): Eukaryota > Metazoa > Chordata > Crocodylia > Alligatoridae > Alligator > Alligator sinensis. The sequence goes on along the minus strand of NW_005842686.1, from coordinate 168,273 downwards.
GGTTGTTCTCAATGGGGAACATTGGCTTTATGTATGGAAGAAGAGACTTCGGGGACTGGAGCTCCAGCTGTAAGTAGGCAGCAGTTTGTAGACTACCTGGCTGGAGGGCTGGAAGGCCAGCTGCTACTGATGTGTAAAACTCATTTCAGTGGAAAAAAAATACCAAGGAAATAGTTCACCTACAAATGCTGACCAGCATCAAGTCTATTTATATTTATTTCTGACTTCTGGGACATAAGCAGAAGCTAAAAAAATCTATTAATTTTCCTCTACATTATTAAGATATTGGTATTTTCTCTAAATATTATCAGACCTTTTTCACTGATTCTCATGTTTTGATTTTTGGCGTGGAGGGGGTTGCATTTTCCTTCCTTATGTTTTTCTGGCATTATCATCACATGGAAAAAAGATTCCTTATTGTAAATACTGTGACAGTTTGTGGGATGGTATAGGAATGAGAGATACTACAGCAGGGGAGTGTTTTTTCTTATGGGTCCCATTCTCCCCTGACTGTGTTACCTATACAAAGAAAGTTAATTTGCTTAGCGTGTGTGTGTGTTGGGGGGGGGGGGAAGAAAAAGAACAGAAGCTCCAGAAGGATGTTCAGGAGTCTGGGATATGGAGAAAAATATCACAGAAGCAGACTGCTTCAATCATATAAGCTCCAACAGGAGCTGTGGAGACAGCATCCATACATAACCTTTTCCTATACCCTCATATTTAGGACAGTTAGAAAGTGGAAAATTCGGGCTGTTGTACCATCAGGAGGACAATGGATTAACCCCAATTTTCCCATTTTCTGGATTAGTGATCCAATCACTGGACTACTGGACAAAAGGTGGACACTGCCAGCTTTGCAATGAATGCAATATGAATTAGGTGTGTTTTTCTTTCTGTTTACTGAAGCAGACATTTTGCAGGATTTAGTCAGACTTTTGGTATGTCCAAGGCCAATTTGAATCACAATGTCACTAAGACAAGAGTTAGGGACCTAGGTGCTCCTCTTGAATCACACTGGGTATGTTCAGATTGCTCTAAATTCAGATCCCTAGGAAACTGTGCAGCCCATTATGAATGTTTGTAAAGAATGTAGCTGTCTTGTGGAGGCTGGTAGGACAGCATTTTCAAACATTCCTTGCCACACAGGTACCTATTTTTTTTTCCTAAATTCCAGTTAAGTATCTAAGGGACTGCCCTTAATGCTTCTGTGGAGATCATGATTTGGATTCCTTCAATGTGCATATTTGTTTCTTTATTCTGTTTATAATTATTTCTATATGTGAAGAATCATTATTATTTGATTCTCTCTCTGGGAGAGCCTCTCATTGTCAATTTTGGCTTTTAGAAACCCCTTTGGCTTTATTTTATAATCCTCTTAATCCCTTTATATTTTGTGTTCCTATATGTATCCTGTCTTCTTTTTTATGGATAACTTTTATTATTTTCTTAATCAAGCATATCAGTCTTCTTTGCCTCCATCAATTATTATTTCTGATTTGTGATATACATTCATTCCCTAAGCTTCTAGGTTTACCTCCCTACCCTTTTATCTTTCTAAGTAAATATACTTCTCATGAAAGAGCTAAAACTGACAATCCTGGAGACTAAAGCCTTCTTTTACACAAAAAAGATATGGGTCATGTTGCTAGTTATGTTGCAAGCTTTTAATTATGCAGTGTGGTCTCAACACACCATGACCCCCTAACTCTGTAATATCTAGCACAGAATCCAGTGTTCAGGTCAGACCCAAAGCACTTGTACAGTAACAGTGTTTCAGCTGTAGCTGGCAAACCAACATGCATAAACATGTAAGGAATGATAAAAGGGAAGTAACGGTTTGTATCTACTGTGATTTTTCTGTACAAGTTTTTCTCCCTTAGTAGGGAAAATATTTATTCCCTGTAATACTTATGACAGCAATTCTTCATAAGCTACTGGGTTTTTTTCTAAATTGATTTCCCATTGCTATTTTATTAATAATTTAAATCTATATTTTCCCCCAAATTGTATTAGATTAGGATCACTGTGCTATAACTAGAGACTGTGCTACTGCAGAATCAGTCAAGGGCTGCTGTCCCATCCCTTTTCCCTATGATGATCGATGCTATTTAATGGTAGAGCAGCTTCTACATTTGAATCTTTCACTGGCTCCCTACATGACCTTGGGAATACAGAGCCTTTTTCTCCTGGATTTATGGCTCAAATTCCAACCGTGTTGCTAGTGACTGAAAGTCATTACCATCTGACATCTGTTCTGGGTACTATTTATGAAGAATGAGTTATTGGGTTTTATCTATCTACAACACCTCAAACTGAAGAGGTGTCCCCATCGTTAAAACCACCAAAACCCAATTGGCACAATTCTTGGCATCTAGAGATGTGAAGGATATCAAAATTGAACTCTTCTTTGTAGTCTGGAGGTGTTCTATTTCTTGACTAACAATAGATTGTAACATAACATTAACAGAACTATTAACCATACTGTATAAGAAATGTGGATACATAGAGAATATTTTGTGTGGGTCTGTATATTATACATCTTGTAAGTGCAACAGCAAAATAAAACATTGATTGCATTAGTCTGAATCACAGTAAAATTTAGAAAAATGTTTACATTAGTAGAGCTCAGTGAATTAAGTAGGAAAACATGAAGAGCATCCATTCAAACAAGTATGGAAAATGGATTTGTAGCAATCCACTCAGATTCTCCTTTTCTGTTTAACTAGTATTTACTGCTACAGTAGAAATTTGAAGTGCAGTGCAGTTCTGATGCAAAGAAGATACAGACACTCCTTTTGTGTTATTCTTTCCAGTTAGACAAGATCAATGCTTATCACTAGCAATGCTAAGCTATATTTAGCATATCTCTGTTTCTATATTATCAATGCTAGTTAATGAAGCCCTTCTGTGGCAGCCTGTAGTTGTAAAAAGGGCACTCAAGTAGTGGATGAATGACAGCTTATCCTCTCAATATTTTTTAATTACTATCTGATGATCAGGCATGAGGAACTTAACATGAATATAAATGTAGTTTCATAGCAATTACTTTTCTCACATATATAATTCCAATGCTTGCAGTGAAGATACGTATATAAATAAAGCTTAAAGCCCCTGGATCACATTTCACTTGTTGTGTTATCAGTGTAGTAATCATAACATAAACAGTAAAAATGCTTCATGGGCAGGTAATTTATGGTGCCAATAAAGTGCCAAACCAGCCACAAAGTTATTACACAAAATATGTGGAAAGACGTTGTGGCTTACTTGCATGACACCATAATTTGAATATGTAGCATCTCCCCTCCTGATGCTGAAAATCAGCTGATTGTCATAATTGGCATGGGGGTGGGGGCTGGCATTAGGATTTGGACAGGTTTCAACATGGGGAATCCTGTGCTTCCTGCATGGGGTTCACAGCTTTGCTGAATAGAGGCTGGGCTGCACATAGGATGTTTAGGCATCCTAGGACATCAAGACCTCAGTACTGGGGAAGCTTGCTTATCCCAGGAACCATGGATTTGCAGCTGCCAAGTAAGGGACTTGATTAACTTCCCCCACCCAGCGCTTGCAAACTCATGTTCCAGACTCCCTGCAGAGAGTGAGACAATTTGGATCTGATTCTCAATACTAACAATCACACGTCCTGCCATGAACATTTGGCATCCCATTGCACCACTAAGTGAAAGTGTGCTAGCCCCAAAGCCTTGCAAGAAAAAAGACATCTTTGTCAAAGCAGTAATCAATTCTGAAGATTTAGGAAAGTTCTATGTTCTTTCATTTAACTCATTCAGACTGGTCAGAGATGGCTAAAGCTACGCATGTGCTTAAATTTCTTGCTGAATCAAATCCCAAAAGAATAAGGCAGCTTCAACATTTTTCAGTCATTTTGCAAACTGCATAGCCAATGTTGTTAATGACTTCATTTTGCAATGAATATATTAATTTTAATGATGAGCACAATCATTTGTTTATGGTGGACATTTCCAAAATTATACTGTTGAAAATGATTTTTGAAATTAAGGAAAAAATAGAGAGAGGAGAGAGAGACAAAAAAAGAAATAATTCAATGCCGAAATTTTAATGAGTGTAGTAGTTAGCTACCCAAATGTCAAAAAACATGACAATATTAATGCTCAACTTGACACAAAGGAGAACCTTTTTAATGGAAAAAAAATGAAAGATAAAAGAAACAAAACCAATTAATGAGCCAAGGAAGGAGATAAACCAATATCTACACCAGTAAACCATATACCAATTACATAAGAAACTGATAAAAGGTGAGAAACTGATTATCTGAAAGCAGAGAGAAATAATAAGATAATAATCAATACACATTCCAAACAATGTATAAAAGCCATTACCTTGGAGAAAGAAAAATGGAAAAGTCATTCATTAAGGAAGACTGAAAAAGAGAGGACAGGTGATGAAATTGGCACTGTGCACAAAATAAAGTTACACACTAAATTCTGAAGAGACTGTCAATTTTTAATTAGAAGCAAATTAAAAACATTTGAGATTTTGATAACAAACTACTATTTAATCTTACTATATAACTGAGAAGATGAAATTTACAATAGTAATCAAATGAATAATTTAATTTAGGAAGCTAAAGGGTTTGAAGAAAATAAAGAATTATACGAAATCTCTTACATTATTGTAATAATGTTGGGCCAATTTTTCCACCTTAGCCGTATGTCCAGAAGTTTACTCAATAAAAAGAGTCATTGGATGCATCCAGATGAGCATGCACATACCTCTTGCAGCATCCCAAACCAGTCTGAGATGCTGCAAGAGCCACACTGGGAACAAAAAATCATTCTCAGTGCTGCATATTTGCAGTGTAGGCTCAAAATCTGATACCTGGAGATCCAGGTATCAAAAAATACCCCAGGGGGAAAAATGTGGTGCAACTGGAGGCTTGGCTCCTCCACTGAGATGCTTTAGTAGCCACACAGTGTCTCTATGGCTGCTCCTTGCCCCAGTGCTGCAGTGCACTGTCTGCCCATGCTGAGCAAACAGCGGTGCGGGCTGCTGCGACCTGGATCCAGACTATGTTCTAGGTAAGTAGGGGGTCAGGGGGCTGGAGGAGGGGTTGGATTAGTGAGGATTCAGGAGACCATGGGGGAGGCAGCTCAGGAGGGGTGCATCCCCTGTCCACCCCATGCCCAGCCCCAGCCCCAGCTCCAGCCCCAGCCCCTGTGCAGCTTACCAGCAGAAGCAACAGCAATTGGGATTCACAGGGCCTCATGGCACAGCACTCCCCCCCACAAACGCACGGTGTGGGGCAGCGTGGCTCGGCACCAGCCATCTCACACCCACTCTTTCTCTGCCACATTTCATGGGTGCAGCCCAGATTGGTGTGGTGTTGTGCAGTGCTGTGTGTTTCAGGCAGCTCAGGGCCACTTGGGCTGTCACACACACCACTTGCAGGGACTGCCTGCCACACCGGGCTAGGCCCTGCATGCAGAGGCCCCATGTGCCATCAGTCCAGGTCACTTCTGTGTACATAGGACCTGACCTGATGTGGCAGGCAGTCCCCATGAGTGGCATGGGCCATGGGTGACAGCCCAAGCAGCCCTGAACTGCCCAAAAGATATTTTATATATATATATATATATATATATATATTAGAGCTCTCAAACTTTTGGCACCTGGGTCTAGTATTGTTTAATGATCTGCAGGGTGGCATTGATTTCACACTTAGCAAATCTGAAGTTGCCACCAAGCTAGGTTGCACACACTCTGAAGAGTATTATTAAACTGGAGAAATGTTCCAAAATGTATTGAATAAATTCAATAAGGACATGTGCAATGCCCTGCTCTTAAGATGGAACAATTACATACACACGTGCAAATTGGGGAATAACTGATTAGTATTTCACAAAAAAAAAAATCTAGGAGTTTTTGTGAACCATAGGCTGAATATGAGCCAACAGTGCACTTTTGTTGAATAATAAATAAAAAAAGAAAAAAGTATGAAGGGCTTTAGTAATAGGAGTATCACTTGCAAATCAGTATTTCTATTCAGGATTGTTGAGATTGCAACTGGAGTGCTGGATCCAGTTTTGGGTACCACATTTAAGGAAACTTGGGGCAAATTAGAGATAATCCATCAGGCTACATCCACACAAGCAGGGCATGTGTTTTCAGCAGCACAAATAGAAGCGACACAAATTTCTGCCATTAGTTTGTGCCACGGTGCACACCCCTGCCCATGCACTTTGTGGCAGGATACATTTTCCGTTCACAGCAGGATACATCCTGTGCCCCAGCCAGCCAGTGAGTGGCTCATGGAAAAAAGGGAGCAGGAAGACCAGGGCTGTCTGCTCCCCTGTCTCAGTGCACCTCAGAGCAGGGGCTTTTCTGTGAAGCCTCCACACTGAGAACATGAAGCCCCCATGCTGAGGCACACTGCACGCCAGCCAGCCACTCCCTGGCTGGCTGTAGCACAGTGTGCGTCAAGATGAGGGAGGAGGTGTGTTCTTTCATTTGTCACTCTGTCTGAAGATGGTGTTCTTAATGGCAAGTTTGTGCTGTGTGCATTTGCTCAGGAGAAGGATGCCACCAGAGTTGGCTTTCCTTACTCCTTCTTTCCCAATGGTGCCACTCCAGGGTTCCAGGCCATGTCCAACTCCATGCCAGAGCCCCCGCATTGAGGCACACTGCACCCCAGCCAGCCATGGAGCATTTGGATGGGGTGCAGTGTGCCTTGAGAAGGGGGAGCAGGCAGCTGTAGACTGGCTGCTCCCCTGTCTCTGCATGCCTGAACCCCCACACTGAGGCATGTGAAGGTGGGGAAAGCAGGCAGCCCTAGGCTGGTTGCTCCCCTATCATAAGGTATAGTATGCCCCAGACAGCTGGGTTGCAGCTGGTTGGAGTGCAGTGTGCCTTAATGATGTGACTCTACATGCCTGAGAGTGGGGGCTCCACAGTAGACCTGTGTGAAGCGTCAAGTATTTGGTTCAGGTTCAGAATAAGCAGATATGGAGGGGACAGTGATTTGATTTGGTGATTCGAATAACTGTCCTGATTTGATTTGGCTGAATTGGATCCAAAGATTCAGCACCTATTCAGGGATTTGGCCATAGACTAAACAGGGAGCAGTCCTCACCAAACTGGACACAGCAGTCTTCAGCTGGTAAGTCTGTTGTGGTGGGGGGAGGGGGGAGGGAAGAGGCATGGGGGAGACAGATCAATGCCCCCACAGTGAGGGAGGGATTGGGGCTGGAGCTGGGACAAGCTGTGCAGCCAGGCTAGGGGGATGGGGGACTTGGGGAGGGGGGCTGCCACCGTGTGCCACTGGTTTGGGAGGGCATGGGAACCAGCGTGTGCCTGGATCTGCACAAGGCAGGCTGAGCCAGGCTATGCTCCAAAAGGCTAGCCCACTTCTGCCCAGAACAAGCCATGCCTGCTTTGCGCCCCTCCCCTTCTCCGGCTGGGCAAGCAGTAGTAGGTCATAGCCCCCACTCCCAGCACTGCCGCACCCACATCAGTGCTGGGAGCGGGGGCTCTGCACTGCTGCCACTTGTCCAACTGGGGCGGGCGGGGGTGCAGGATGTGGGCATGGCAGCACTGGGAGCAGGGGCTAACACAGCAAGTCAAAACACAGTGAGTAATGGCATTGCTACACATTGACACACATGGTGACGCTTTTCCTAAGGAATTAATGTGCAGTGATGCATTGAGTGCAGGAGGTACAAGCAGCAATATTTTGCCATTAAAGTAATACATGGCCAAAATGTTGAAAACCACTGATTTGAATGACGTCCTTAAATCTTTTTCAACCCTACTTCTCTATGATGCTATATAAAATAAAAAGACATTTCTCTGCATGTTTCTGGTTAGAATACTGGTCTCTAGAGCAGTGTAGCACTGTATTTTCTCTCCTTGTATTTCCCTGCCATAGTCACTGCACAGCCTCCAATTTCTGCAAGAGAAAGTGGACATTTAATATTTGTATTAACAATAGTCATTACTCTGTTTCCTCACCTTTCTGTATACTATGACCCACCAGAATTGAGGAGGTGACCCAGCCCTCTGGGCAGGGAGAAATAAGACCTGGATGTATGCACGTGAATGGCTGTGTAGATATGGCTTGGCAAAAGCTGACTGGACCTATCTACCTTGGAAGGAATACTTCAAGGATGGCACAATAAAAGGCTCAACAATCAAAAATTAAATTAATAAAAACTGGTTCATGAATTTCAAAGAAGGGGGTGAAGTTGTGGATAACAATGGGTAAAACAATACAGTATGAAGAGATTAGACATGTGGATTCAGGAATCTTGAGAAGGATAAATCCCTAGTCTCTTCAGGTAAGCAGGAAAAATGACTGTCTAAAGAGAAACTATAAGCTGAAATTTGACTTGGACACACAAACCTAAGAAATCTGCATGTTACATTTCAGTTAAAATACTTTGTTCGAAAACCATTCTATTATTTCTAGTCACATCATTTTCCTATATAAAACATTTTCCTATAAAGTTTCCAAAAGAAGATACCATGGACTCATGGAAGGGGATAGACAGACAATTTATGGTACTGTAAAAATCTCTTGCTCATAAAATAATTATGTCTGGTACTCACTTAAAAGGGTATGAAAAGCTCTTGCAGAAAGACTAGTATCTTGAGCAGCTTATAAATCCTTTCCCTTTCTGCAGTCCCCTGCCACTGTACAATCTCCAGTTTATAAATGAAGCAGGTCCTACAAACAAATTTACCTCTTTTACTATGCAGTTCTTATTCATGCTGAGAGCAGCTCCATTCTGTACATGAAACATATCCTGCTAAACAAAATAGTAATGTAATCAAATAAAGACTGTATCATAATGCATGTGCACAAGTCAAGCTGAGTTCAACTATGCAAAGAATATTAAAACAAATAGCCAAATTTAGGCTAGGGTAAAGATTATAGATAAGCTAGATATGATCCAAGCACTAAATTATTACTTTACCACATTACCCTTTGAATAAGGGAAATGTTGTGAAATGCAGGGTAGGGAAGGAAAAATGGGAGCAAAGGAAGAATAGGTAATGGGAGACAGAATATTGAAATGAAAGTTTCCACATCTGAGGCAGAAACAAAACTCAAAGAATGTAATGTGCTCCAGCAAACACTCTCCTTCTAAAATATTTTAAACTTACCAGAGTGGGCCTGGTGCCACCTGACAAGAAAATACAAATGTAATACCTATAGTTAAGAAGAAGCTGATATTTACAGCTACATATTTACTACTGACCTCAATAGCATGAAGGGCTTCAGAACAGATTTCACAGGGAAGAGAAAATGAAGACATAGAGGTGAATGGAAAATGGAATAAGAGGAAAGATGCTTGCCAAAGGTAAATTATAACAAACTAAATTGATATCTGTCCCTAGTAAGATAACTGGTTTTCTAGATCAGGGAGATGCAGTAGATCTTACATTTAATTGGAATTCACACTAAGACATTTGATAAAATACCACAAGGAAATTATTTTTAAGAAAAGATAGAAGCCCGTGTGTAGACAAAATGAGGGGATATGTACGCACGACACTATAAAGTAGGCTAAATGATTTTGCACTGTTTTAATGGTGTTCGTGTTTGCATGCCTCATGGCATATTGCGCACTAATCACAGCTGCTGTAGCAAATTCAGTGGTGCAATGCACCTTAAATGACTTGGGTCTCAGCAAACTAAAACTCCTCTGAGGAGTTTGTTTGCTGCCCTACCAGCCATGGAGTGAAGCAAATGGGCTCCATGTAGCTCAGAGGCTCTGCAGGAAGCCCTGCACACATCCTAGCAGCAGCCCAGGAAGACAGGCTCCACCCAAGAGAGGGGAAAAAAAAGGTGAGCCTGATCCCCCCAACCCCCTGGAGCCTACCTGCCCATCTGAGTTGCATGGGGGCCTGGTGCTTCTCTCTGTGACTGTGGTGCCCCATGGGACTGCACAAGCCAGGCGCCTGTGGGTGGGTGCTGCCTGGGCAGGGGGCTGCCACTGCCATGGAGGGAAGCATCAGCCCATCATGCAACCCAGGGACTACTCTGCCTGCCAGCAGCTTGCCCTCCCCTTCCCACCACCAGAGAGGCAGGTAGGTCAGGTGTGTGCAGAACACGGGGGTTTAATTGGCCCTAAATTGAAACAGTGTTTTAAAAAAACCCACTGCTTCAATTTAGGCCCCCCCTTTCAGCTACACACGCCCCAAATTATTAGAAGAATTGTAAGTTGCTAAGGTGGAGATCATACAAAAGTATCAGGCTAGCAGAGTTCTTCTGGGATCATGCTAGGGACCAATCCTTTTTCATATTTTCATTAAGGACCTTGACAAAAGTGGAAGTGCACTATTTTTTTATTTTTTTAATTTGGGAGCCATTGTCAAAACAGAATCTCATAAAGGATGACGTGGATGACCTTGAGGACTGGAGTAATAGAAAAGGGATGAAATTCAAAGGGAAAGGCTAGCCATAAGAATTTTACACTAAATTAAGACATCTTTAGTTGTAAATGACTGAGGAAAAGAAAGACCTGTGTATTGATTGACTCCGAGTGATTTAGCTTTAAAAAAAAAAAAGCAACCCAGATCCTAGGATGTATCAGGAACATGTCCAAAAAAAGGGCTACCTGCATGATCATGGGAATGGAGAACCTATCATAAAAAGAAACTAGAAGAGATTTGCTTGCTTAGCCTAGCAAAACTAATCAAGGGAAGGAATGTGATTGCTGTCTAAAAAAAAAAAAAAAAAGAGAGAGAGAGACAGAAAAGCCACTGAGAGTACAGAGAAGATTCAATCTCTGCTTTGAATTCCAGCTCCACAACAGTTTTGAACTGTCATCCAGGCCCTGTGGCCCTGGCCTGGAATATGTGCCCATTGTACTATGCAAAAGGCATAGTCATAGTCCTTTGAACTGAGGGGCTGTGGCATACAACTTTGCTCTGAAGAAACGGTGCATGCATCATCTGGCTAGCATTCTGATTACTGAGAGACATGAGCTTATTCAGTGAGGATAGACTCTTTGAGATTGTATTTGTAAAATCTGAGTTTCTTTTGAGCATGCGCAAACTGTAATTTTAAAATCTTTGCTGTTTTGTTTTTTATGAATGGCAAAAATCACATCCCTGTTATAAAGCCCATCTCCTTCCCTGGTCAAGTGTAAATTACTTCTTCCAAAGCATGGAAGTACTAAGCTATTCTAAGAAAAAGTACTCAGAACTTTTTTTCAACATGTGCAAAATAATATATTTGCCCTTGGCTCTTTTTCTCAGAAATGGCCATGTCATCATTTTCACTAGAATTCAACTTTTGGGGGAAGTGGGGCAGGGGGAGGAGGGGGAGCTACCTGGCATGGACATGGTCAGCTCAAAAACTTCAAATTAGTAACAGCTTCAAAAGAAGCCCTTATAATTGCACATCTTAGGAAAATGTACTACTACGTATAAATAGCTACTAGCACTACCTACAATAATGAAAGTTCTTCACATTTTTATCAAAGAAAACCAAAGTTTTAAAAGCAAAATTACTCACAGATCATAAGTTTTGCAGAAAAGGAACTATTTTGATCTCTCTGCTTTGTTCGGGACCAATAAAAAAAAAGTTACACTTTTAATTTTAACTTTAGTTAATAACAAAAAATCTTACTTGAAGTGCTTTCCTTTGATAATGTTCCTCCTTTTCAATAGTATTCCATACAGAAATTAGCCTCTATTTACAGAATGGCATGAAATCTCAGGAGGCAATTTAAATTTTGTCACTAAACATAAAGATAAGAGAAATACCAATTTATTCAGATATGTCCAAGAAGGAAGAGAAATGACAACAAGACTGCTAGAAAGCCTTTCAAGCCTATTATAACAGAGAAAAATTGTAGTGTGCCAGATGACTGGATGAAGGCTCACTTAATACAATTATAAATGTGTAGCAACATAAAATGTCTATGATCTTCATTTGATGGTATATCAGCAACAACAAAAATAGAAAGGTGAAACTAGACAGTTTTGAGAAAATATTACTCAGATCCATAATAGGGGTGAAATGTTATGGTTCACAAGAAATCATTCAGAAAAAGAATAGAATAGGCATCAAAATAAGAAAAGTAGGATTAACAGACTTCATACTCTTACTGTAGAGAGAATGAACAAGGGATATTTTTTTCCGATGACATCAGAAAGTGAAGACTAGGCAGGTGAATACAAATAACAGATAGAAATCTAAGACCCAGTGGGCACATCTACACATGCAGCTAATGCACTTTAATGTTATTGTGCAGTAAAATAAGGTGCACATCTACATGTGCACCCTGTTGGGCACAGAATTGCACTCAATGGGGCAGTCAGGTGGAGGACTGCTCCTGACCTACTCTGGACTCCTGCAGCAGCCAGGGGGAGCTGCAGGCTCTGGCCCAGCTGCCTTGGTGCTAGGGGGCTCCATGAGCAGGCTTAGTCTGGCAGGGGGCTCCAGTGGGGCAAGCTCAGCCTAGTAGGGAGCTCTAGGGGGGCCAGGCTCAGCCTGGCAGAGGATGCTGTCCTGGGAGCCTTTGGCCAGCACATCATGGATACTCCCTGCCACCCCCACAGCAGCGGTGGACAGGGCACCATTTACACAAGGCACTTGAGGATCACCTCCTCCTCCATGCAATAGGGTGCTTGGGCAGCCATCCATGAAGCCCCGGCCCACACAGAAAGCCAAGACCATGCCCACTACAGACAGTTTACAACAAACACTAAACTTGCTGGCCAAGCCCTCCATACTCCTTCTCTCTGCCAGGGCACCAGGGACACTTCCTCTTTGCAGCAGGCAGCCTGCTTTCCCAATTCCCTCCCCAGGCCAGGGCAGGGCTGGTTTCTGCTACTAGCTGCCATGGCAACTCCAGACCAACTTCCCCCCACATCTCCTCCCTACAGACTAGGCAGTTTGCTTCTGTGCCACTGGGTCTGTGCCACTGGGTCCAAAGTGCCCAGGATCAGGGGGTGAGGGGCTCCCACCCAGCCTGGATGTAGAGCTGGTGACACCTTCCCCCGGCAGCCTTCTCCAGACATGCGTCCCAGGTCAGGGCCCGTGCCACACATGGTCTGTGTCCCAAGCATGTCCCTGGTCAGAGTCATCTGGGTGGACCACAATGAGCTATTTGAGTGCACTGAGGGGGGCTCAACCCACTATGCCCTGCTGATGATGATCGCCATGGTGTCCTGAGTGCATGTGAAAAACTGGAGTGGGGCCCTCAGCTTCAACAGTGCCTCAGGCAAGCCTGTGCTTCTCCACAATGTGTGCCACCATCTGGATGGAGTATCTCTGCTTAAACTACAAGTCCCTAGCCCCCACAGCTAAAGAGATCATCACTGCCATTGACAAGTTTCTTTGCATGTTGCTGGCCCCTGGTTGCCTAGTTGGGAAGTCGCTGAGCACTCAGTGAAGTCCTGAACTACTTCCTGCCTCCCCGCATGCTGAGCATGTGGACACCTAATAAAGGCCTGCCAGTAGATAGGTAGGAGCTCATTTATGCAGGACAGGGAGGGTTTTGGAAGGGCACGAGGGGGAGGGGAGGAGGAGCTACCCCCATGCAGAGTCCTTAGCTTCAGGCATGCAGCCCAGGGGAAGGGAGGTGAGCTGGCATGGATGGCCACAGTGTCCCATTCCTGGCCTGGCATCATCCTTATATGGGGATTAGTGGATGGGTATAGCACACAGTCCCATCAGTCTGATTGTGTCCCTAGTGGTCCATCTGCTTGCAAAGTCCCAAGACACAAAGACATGTCACCTGGCCGACTGGACAGTGCCCCCTCCCAGGCGGAACCTAGAGCTGCTTGTCCCTGGGGCAATCACCAGCCTGGTCTCCCCACTTGAAGTGTTCACCTGGTCTTGGTGAGGCAGGTGTTGTCTTGGGGTGCCTACACTGTCATCTGAGGTCAAGGATGGGGAGCATGCTGGTTCCTGTCCCCTGGAGAGTCCTCATCAGCACTTGCCCACAGCATAGGCTCTGGCAAACTGCCTGTGCTCAGGTACACATGGTAGCCCTTATCAGGGTCCCTCATGGCCAGGATGTGGTTCAGCTCCAGAATGAAGGGTCTGATCCTGTGGGCAGCCCTGGACTACTGGTTATGGTCCATGATGCAGTCCCACTGAACCCGCAGGGCCTTGACCTTGATGTGGCACTGCTGTCCAGACCACTGGTGGGCATGCTTCTGCATGCCAGCTGCCATCTCCTCATATATATGGGCATTTGACCATGTGGCCCAGTAAAATTGCTAATATATGTCTGCCTCACCTTAGATCGCTATGAGGTTACTGGTCTCTTGCTCAGTCCAGTTAGGGTCTGGGGATGCTTCCAGCATCAGGGATGCTTCCACTGCAGGTGCTGCCCAGGGCCTTGGGGGCTCAGGCAGGGACTCTGGGTGACATTGGGGCTTGCCACATGCCCACAGAAGAAGGGCAGGGTGCCCAGGGCCTGGGTGGCTGGAGTCATGGTCTGTAGGGGGTAGAACCAGTTCTGCAGTGCTACTGTGGCTAGCCTGTGCCCACAGTAGAGGGGTATGCTGCCTGGGGACAAGCACCAGCTGGCGCAGGCCCCAGGGGTCAGGCCAGGGGTCTGGAGGCCAGCTTGAGCCAGCTATGTGTCCCTGCCATGAGGCTAGAGGAACTCCTATCCATGTGGCTCTAGCCCAGACAGGAGGCTAACCCCCTGCTGGTGTGACTGACCAGGGGCAGATTTGTTCCCAGTCACCATCTACACATGTGCTACTATGCAGTAGCTAATGTGTGGTTAATCTAGTACTTTGATACTAGCAAAATGTGCATTACCCTAATTTACTTGCAGTAATTGGTGTGCATGTGTAGAGTAATTTAATACACAGTAAAGTGTTTCATGTAGATGTGCCCAGTAAATTTCAAGGAGCCAAAGCAGGGGTAAGAAGATAAAACAAGTCAAGACAAAATTATGGGTGATGTGCTATATCTTCCTTGTCATCTAAGTGGCTGCTTAGGTGACTGATTTTTGGTTGTCTACATGGCATTTTTGGCACTTAAACACAGGTAGGAATTTTATTCTGGGTCATTTAGTCCTGAATGAGTCGAAAATTACATATGCACGCAGACTGTGTGCGCACCGTAGACTATGCCCTGGCCATGTCCAAAGCCAGGGCATATACACTTACCTTTTATATAGTCATTGTACTTTAAGCATCCACAGATGTAATCAACCAAAGCTCTTAATTAGTATGTTTAAGGGTCAGGTACAGGGGAGAAAGAACCCTTCTATATCTTGCTCCCAATAGCTGAATTGCTAGGGACCTCACCTGCGGAGCTGGATTGGGAGCGAGGCTCTACGTGCTCTAAGCACCATACCATCCTATGTGGGACTGTATCTGGATCTTCAGTTGAAGCTGCCCCCTCTGCAGCCATGAGAGAAAGGTATGTGGGCAATACGTGAGGACAAGAGGGCATCAAGCTGGACTGTGTGGTTCAGTGAGATGTCTCCTGCTTCTGCATTGTCAGGAATAACAGCCTTCGGTTCTATACTGATCCCTTGTTCCAAGTGAGCTTTTCCATTCACTATTAGTGACTCTGCCTCAAAAGGAGTGCAGAGGAGATCCTGTGTAATGTTTCTGGTAGTCAGTGTGCTATGCTTTGGGCAAGGGATGCCTAGAAGCCAGGCCTTCTAGCTACCTGGGTGAGTAGCTTAGTCCCTTAGCTTTTGGGAGCAAAGGCTGGGAGTTTGCCTTCTCCCCATCACCCCTCTCACCTTGTTATTAGTACACATGCCTGGAATGCATGGTCAACAGTAGAATTTCTACCTGTGTGACACTGCCAAAATATCATGGAAGCAACGAAAAATTACTAATTCGACAACCAGGAAGGAATTGAATGTAACTGAAGATTTAGTGTCCTTTGCCAAAGCAATTTCCTTCTGTGAGCCTAGGTTTGGTTCACCTTTAGTACAAAGAAAGAAGCTGAGAAAATTCCTAACCATTGGCATTTAGATAATAAATACAATCTATTTCCCCCACTATTTTTTCAGTCAGCTTTAGAACTTCACAACAGGTTGGAAATAATCAAAATATTAATTAAAAAATGGGAAAAGACAACACCTATTTTTTAGAATGTTTTTTCTTTTTGTCCAAATCTAAATAGAGGGATAATAATTTGAAGTGGGCACATACAAATATAATGCCCATGGAACATTTAACTTTAGGATAACTGTTCAAGCCTTCTATATTTGCATCAACTATTGTTAATTGCTTGCAAACATATGGACAAATTAAAACTATTTCTGTTATTTCAAAATTAATAGATCTTTAGGCCAGAAATTATTTTATGTCCACTGTGACCTTCTAGCGTGACTTCCTGCATAACACAAGTCCTGGACTTTGGTTCCTGCATCAAGATCTGAGTAATATTTTCTCAAAACTGTATAGTTTCCCTGTTCTATTTTTGTTATTGCTGATATACCATCAAATGAAGATCATAGACATTTTATGTCTCATTGAGTGATAGAATATCTTTTAGGAAAACAATTTATCTTTATTTAAAATCTGCACATTATGATCTAGTTGGGGATTGTTTTACTTTGAGCAGCAGGTTGGAATGGACCTCCTGAGATCCCTTCCAACCCTTATTTTTTATGATTCTGTGAATCTATGATTTTATATAAGAAGCAAGGTCTGTTTGATAATATTTTTACTGGATCTTCTATGTAGTTGGGAGAGATGTTAGACAAGCCATTAGACAAAAAATATGTTTCCTCAGGTCTGGAAAAGAAGTAGATATCACGTAAGCTAACTACTGGGTAAAACAATGCCACTTCCCCTTCTTTCATTGCCTTTCTTTACTTACATAATGAAGTTAATATTTGAGTTGGTCCAATAAAATATATTCCCAGACAGTTCTTCCTTTTTCATTTTTATATTATGTTATAACATTGATTTCTGCATAAATCAGAGTACTTTGCATTTGTGATTCATTAATGCTACACTAAAGACATTTTTATCAGGGAATATAAACAATGAAGTGTAACTTAGATGACCTCCATTATTGCCACTGGGTTAGATCATGGAATTACCAAAATCAGAGTAAGTTAGATAAATCTAAACACTGACCTCTGCTCTGGACCTTTTGAGTCACTTTTGGGTCACTTGTTTCTTTTCACTTCATTTAGGAAATAATCTGTCCTGGGACATAATTTATTATCCTTATTGCTGCATCCAGTGACTTTATAAAAGGTCAGAGTTAGAGCTTTCTCACTACCTGCTTATACATGTTGGGGAGGGTAGAATAACTACCATGTACAGGGTGCCGTTCCTTTAAATTCTGATGTTATTAGACTAACTAGATGTAAGGAAGAAGTGGATACTCTACAATTTTATCTTCTATTTCGGTGCATGTCAAACACCATTATTTTGAACCAGAATATATAACCCTATAACTCAGTTCATAGTTAATCCATAGTCCTTGGTTTCTGTAAAGAAATGTTTTGACACACAAGTCTGAATAATAAATAAAGTTGGGGGTGGGTGATAATAAACATTAGTTTGCAATTATTTCAATAGAAAATGTATCTGGTAGATGGTAATTTGCAAATACTTCACCAAAATCAAATTATGAATAACAAATACACTAGTAAGCATTCATGTCTCATTTGTGAACAGTGAAAAGAACTAACATTTCACAGATAAATTATTCTGTTAGCATCAATAAAACTACTTAACTTTCCAATCTTATGGACAGTTCTGAGGATTAATTAGCTGGTGGTTGTATAGTACTTTGAAAATGTACATATTTGCATAAAAGGTAGGTATTGTTGGTAGACAGAGATTCACGCATATCATTTTTTGATTTGTTGTATATTTCCTTGGTTTTCACCAAATAATGTATTTGGTGAATATTACTGCTTACAGTCAACCAGCCCTAGTATTAGATTTCTATACACATCCTACACTTATTATTTCCTCAGAAGCCCTATAAAACTACTTCCTGACATATATGCGAGCTAAATTCACACAAAAATTCCCAAGGAGGCAGTGGGGATTTGGCACAAAATTTTCAAGGTACAATGTGACCCAGAGCTGACATTTCTTTAAGGAACAGTTGCTTACTAACAGAGCTAAACAAACTGAGTAAAGCTTTCAAGAGGATAAAGCTTGAGACAGAATTCAGTAGGATGTAACAATCAATGTCACTGAGACAGATTGTGGGGGGGTTTGTTGTTGTTGCTATTTTTGGCAGTACTGTCAGACCAATGTTTTTGGATGCTGGATTTTCAATCTGGCCTGAATGTAAAAATAGATAATTACCAACTTGTTATATTATTTCTGTGACATTAAAATAGATATGATAATGTAGACAGTTGCTAGCAGATCTAAAACAGGATTTAGATAGACTTTAGTGGTGCCTGTACACATGGGGGGATGCTGCTTTGGCATGTTGTAATTACAGCTCATCAGAGCAAACTTGATTAATTGAGTCTGCTGGACTGTGCTCACTCCAGCAGCCTCCACTTTTCATATATTCAGTTTCCTCATATTTCACAATGACAGCAGGGGTGCTTTAACAAATGCTTGTTAAATGAGCTTTAGTTAAAGCGCCCCCACCTCCATTTTAAAGCACAGAACGCTGAAGACACAAGACACTGTGGGAGTTTTAATTAGAGTGGCTGTCAGAAAGCCACTGTAATTAAAGTGCCCACTGCCAGAGCATGTGTAAAGGTTCCCCAGGTGCCTAAATACATGACTGTGATCTAAAGAAAGGTCTATTCAGTGTCCATCTATTTCTGAGTGTACCTAACTAAACTCACTAGGCTTCTCCCTGTTTATCTGAAAGTTCGTTAGATGCTTGCACTTTGGTCCTAATCAGATAGGCACCTATCTATCAGAAAGTAGGTGGAACAGGGTCTAATTTGGGAAGCATTATTTTTTTCCACTTCCCAAGAGTGTGCCCCAATCACAAGGCTGTGTTAAGCTGGGCACCCTATACCTCTTCTTTTCAGTTGGATCAAAGGGGTTAATAAAAGATAAGCAAAAGCATGTCTTGGATTTTCCAAAGTAGCTCATGTTTGGAACTCCCAGCCTTAATATAGTCTCTTTGACCTCTAGGCCTGCTGGTCCTTATGCATCCTGGCTATCAGTGCCTCAGTGAGTTACTTTCTGCCTCAGGTCATGTAGAGGAACTTGACCTCTTTAAGGGAACAGATTGAATCCACAGTCACACATGGAGCAAGGCAGGGAGCTTTTAAACAGAAACACATTTCCAGTTAAATGCAATGCAGCAGACATAATCTGTAGGCCTTAATATCTATTTAGTACTCAAGTGGAGTTTCAGTCATGTCAACAGCCTAAACTGGTTTTCTTTCAAAACTCCTAGTTTCTCTTTGTCATTCCTGTCTCTTCTTACCTCATGTCTGTGAGAGTCTTGGTTTCAAGCCAACTTCTGGAAGTGAGGGTTTTTTTGTGTCTCCTGGGTTCCAGAGAGAGTAAAAAGTGTCCCCACACTGTGGCCAGAATCCAGTGGTGCTCCAATGTGTCTTCATATACAAATTAGCTATCATATTCTTCATTATTTATTCTCTATTAACTGATGTACTTATTGCCAAACCCCACTTTCACTCTTAGGTTTAATTCAATCTTCCCCAATGCACAAGTTATTTAGGGAAATTGAGGTATGAAATATTTGTGTAAAAAAAAATAATAAAACCACTCCAAAAAATACCTAAGTCTTTCACAAAGACTATCTTTCTCTGTAAACTATGGTTTAGGTCACTATCCTGGGAGAGGTAAACAGTGGTTACAGTTTCTAACTGATGTTTCCATTTTTTTTTTTTTTATTCCATTTTTAGCAAAATGGAAAAAAAAAAAAAGATGGAGAAAAAGAAAACTATGTAGTAGGAACTGGTAACTATTTTCTAAGCTGAGGGTCATGACTACCAGAATACAATTAGACTTTTCTTGACTTTCTTTCATTCTGATCCTCCTACATTCTCATTTTTTGCTGAACAGTGTCCCAGCTTTAGGGAGTTCCTACCTCAGCTCAAGCTGGTGACAAGGAAAATTAGAATTTGATTTCCCTGGGGCTGAAGAGGGAATTGAACCAAGCTCTTATTTCCTGGGTAAAATTTATAAAAGTAACTAAGGGTTTGCACAGTCACCACACCTAAGCTATAGTCCTGTGGTTTACTTTAAGCCTCATGATCATAGACCAAGAGTGATGAGTGCAGCCATTCACCATTCCTGGGAGCCTAGAGCTGTATGTAGAAACCAGTGTAAGTATCTTGAAATGGAGGGAGTGATACCAGAGGGATCCCAGAGGACTAATGGGTCCATAGGTGGGGTTGGTGGAATTGGGGAGGCTAGCAGGTCCACAGGGGAAGGGGTTGGTATATCTGCAGAGGAGCAAATGTGGGGGTAGGGAGGGGGTAGGGGGTGCTAAAAATAGCCAGTCAGGCTTTGGAGGGTGGCACTGAAATAGTGAAACCCCAAGGCTTGGACAAGTGACAGGTTTTCCCAGGCCCGGAGATGCACTGTGTGCATATGGGCATTTGTGCGATTGGGTTAACCTTTTTCTCAGATCAGGTTAACCTGATCTTGATCTAAGTTAGTGCACCTACCCAGGTGCACTAACTTAGATTGGGTGCACTCTTTATGAGCAATTTAAGCCCTTGGCACATCTGTACAATTGGGAGTCGCCTAGTTTGTTTAGATATTTGCTAGGTGGACTTTGCTTGGGCTGGGAGGACTGAGAAGCCTAAATGCTACTTAAGTGCTAGTTGGAGCACCTATTTTTTTTTTGGATCTGGCCCCAACATTATTACATCACCTTGGATTCTTGTTTAGTGAACATTAACCAGAGTTAAATACATATGACTTCTACAAAAGGAAATCAGTCTAGACTGGAAATTAAAATCCAAATACAAGATGTGCCTAAACAAAAGATTAAAAGATGTATATTACTGATTAAATTAAAATAATAAATTGGTAATAGATGAGTTACTAAAGAGCTCAAGGAAGGAGCTTATAATTGGCATGTCATGATTTATGGTAAAGTGCCTGATGACCAGATGGAGAAGTAATCATATTCCATAGTGATAACCACTGAAATGCTAAAATCATATAAATGGACTGAGGCACTGTTGGAAGCAGTTAATAAATCACATACAGTCTTAGTGACAGTTCCTATCATTGATGTAATAGTCAGTAAGGGTCTAGTACTTCCAGGTGCTGAGAACCTGGTGAGATCAAGCCTTAAGGATTCAGTTTTGATTCCACTGAAGTCAATAGGAAAGCTTCTTAAGGGCTAGATCAGCCTAGCTTTGAAGAGCAGTGATAGCAGTATCCCTTCCAAGAATGCTTAAAATGACTGAAAGTGTGCAAATTTCAGGCAGCACAAAATCTTTTATATGTATTCTCTAGTCCATAAGTAAGAGTAAAAAATGAAAGGAGGGCAGAGTTAGGATGCAAGGAACATACTAATTAATGTTCGCAGCTAGAAATGAGAAACTAACAGAGCATACACCATAAAAGATATTTTTAGTTGTTTTCAAAATGCATATATTTTAGATAATAATTCAGGTACTCTACATTTTCTTAAAGCAAACAGGCCCAAAAAGGTGCCACTGATAGTGTTGGCAGTGCCTGCAAGCAGTTTCCGTTTGCCACCCCACCACCAGCACCCCCCGTGGTGTCTGAGGTCAGTCCATGATCGCCCCTGGCCTCTGCCACTGCTGCCAGTGGCACCTGTGGGTGGTTGCTGACCCATGGTCTGTGGGAGCTCAATGCTCACTGCCACTGGGCTGCTACCACCATGCTTCTGTCACCACCAGCACAGCTGTGTCTCCCCAACTGCCGGGGGCATGCACGTTCATTCATAAATATCAGGACCACCACTTGTGTGGAGGACAATAAACTAGTACTGTGGTGTTGAGTGAGTACCCCTTTTGCTTTTTGTGCTTTTAAGACATTCAATTCCATCTGACCATGAAAAGGATGGCAACGATCATAAGGAAGTAAATAAACAACAACAGCAACAAACACCCTTTGGCAAGTCTGGATAAACACTATCCCTACATGACTTGTATTACAACCCAGTGTACCAAGAAAGGAAGTTTGAATATTAGGGGCCATAGAACACTGAATTTTCCCTTATGCATCTCAATTATAGACATGCATGTGCTAAATAACTGGACTGAGCTACTGTGAAAACACAAAATGTTCAGTAGTCCTCAGAATTTCTGTGTTGCCTCCCGTGTGTGAACTAATGGTTCCGCATTGGGTGAGAGATATAAACTATTAAAGGATTTGTTCAAGGCTTCTTAAGAGTTTTTCTTTTACTATCTACACTATATAGATATGCTCTTTTACTGTCAGTGCATTTTTCCTTATTTCAGCATTTAACTCTGAACACCTGGGGTGGAATTCTGTTCCCCTCTGGTTGTCCAGGTAGCAGTGTTTCAGCCATCTAATTGGCATTCTGAGCACTTGCATGCAGGAAAGGATTCCGCTTCCTGGATGAGTAACCTTGCCTGCATAGATGATTGCACATATGTTTACCTCAGTGAAAGACCTAGGAATGAAATAGAAAGGGAAAGACCTCACATGGTTTAGCTCTAGGAGCTGAGTGTTTGGGGAACTCATGGGGACTAGAGACCAAAAATAGAGGCTCTTCCCTTTACCTAGTCATCTCTATGACTTCACAGACTAGTGTTCTAACTAGTATTCCAAAAAGCAATCAATTCGAAGCCCTCCAGCATCCCAGGATGCACTTCGTCCAGATCAGGGATAGAAAGAAACAAAGAAACCACAAGAAACCACAAGTGTACAGAAGTTCATATTTTTTCTCCCAGAGCAAAATTGGTCACTGTGGCAGAAAAATAATTCAGGAACAGCGCAAGTGAAGTGGCTCCCTGGAGGGTATTTCTCAGGAGATGGAACATCTGTACAGGTGACATCATATTGCAGAGCAGAACTCTGCAATCCCAGTGTGCTTTGCTTCTCCTTCCTCTCTACTCCCACAGGGTAAGGGAGAGTGGGTGTCAGCCCCAAGCCAAGCACTGAGCAGAACATACTTCCTGAATGCTTCAGGCTGAAGTACTTAAAGGGTGTATTCTGCTTTGGATTGTTCTCTGCCTGAATCACACTGCAGCACTCGGGTGCAGGGAAGCATAAAAGCCGAATAGTTCCTGCCTAGCCTTAGCCGGGCTCCAACACAGCATGGGGGAAGGGAAATTCTGTAGGACTCTTCTGTGCCTTGTACAAACCTCACCTTTACCTTCCCTGACCTGCCAATTCCTGCCCACATTTACTTAAAGAAAAATCTGAAAAGTTCCCTGGGCTGTGTGGTATAGGGACCTTTGGCAGCCCAATGTCTGCACTGCAGGCTCTTTGCTTCTCTATCTGAACTTCTGTACAGGTCAGTTTTTGTCTCAGGAAAAAAAAACAAAACCTGGGAGAGTTGTCCTGAATTATTTGAATGTGTGTATGCAATCTTTAACACCACTTGCCATTCCACAGATTTAGTATGGTCAAAGTGCAGCATATAGCTTCACCCTAAGATGCCTAGAGGGATTTTAACATTAGTTTTCATGCTTTAACATGTGAACACTTCCATTTTAAGAAACACTTCCCACTTTAAATTAGTGGGAATTTGGATGTGGACCCCAATGGAAACATGATTTCTTGCATAAGGTTAAATTTCATTTTGGAACCATTCAACTGTTATTCTTAGTCATTTCTATTATGTTAACTTGTTCACTCATTCTTATTTCTTTACCATCCATCTCTATAAACAAATCATATATTTATTATCTATAGGCTGTAACTGTATATAATCTTCCAAAAAAACCTTGGAGATTTCTTTTTTTCCTTGAAGAGTGTAATATAAGAAATGAGTTCTCTTCTTCATATTGCCTAAGGGTGAAATGTAACAACATCCTCAGAACCAGGTCAACCTATCAGAGACATACCTTCTGACTCAATACTTGTGTAGGATATGTAAAACAGGTATGGTCCTCAACCCATTTCAGGAAAGAATGAAACATTTTGGCTAGGGACAGACATTACACATAAACCAGTTTGCGTGATCAGGAACTGGTTTAAATCTGTAACAGAACAGATGTTTGGTGCACATAAACCAGTTTGAGAATGGCTAAAACCAGTTTGAGATAAACCTGGCTGTATGTAGTATCAGACTTAACTGATTTGGCTCAAACAGGTTTATGCAATGTCTGTCTCAGACCCCTTGCTGGTTTTAGATAAACCAAACCCCCGCTCTCTTTGCTGGGTGGGGCTCTCTGCTCCACAGGAGGGCTGGCCCCTCCCCTCTGCTCCCTGGTTAAAGCTCCAGAGACTGTGGGCTGCTTCTCCCCTCCCCTCACCATTCCCTGCTAAGCAAGAATCCTCGCCCTCCCCTCTGCCTTGATGAGAGGTGTCTATGTATTAGCTAACAGACCACATGCTGGCTGCAGTCCATGCTGAATCAACAGATAGAATCAACAGGCAGAATCAACAAGTAGCTGGTAATGTCCCTCTGTTGTTTTCTTAATTGAGTGATAAACACTGTTATCAATTACCTGCTGGGCTAATTAGAGCTCCTGCCAGAGCCTGGCCATGCCCCCCTCAGCTCAATGCTGTGGAAGAAAGGGAGGGCTGCTCTAGCACCCCCTGGCTTCTAGCCTGAGCCACTACAGGAATATGCCTGCTTTTCTGAGATGTCTGTCCAGTTACAAAACTGATTTTGCCTAGCTGGGTTAGACTAACCTGCAAAGATTGAATCAATTCAGGCTCAGGCTTCTTTAATGTCTGTCCTTAGCCTTTATGTTTAAGACAGTTATCAACAGAACAATCAAATGACTTGAATCATTTTCAAAATGGAAAATAAGAGGTACAGGACAATGGGTGTCATCTTGACCACAGTTGACAAAATGCACATTTTGTTTCCATCCTGAATCTGCTCAGTAGGTAATTAAACATTAGATACTATTTTGAGAGATTCATCTTAACACTGGGGATAGATATACCATTGAGATCCTTATTATAAAGGAGGAATAAAATCTCATCTTATCCATAGTCAAATATACTGGAGCTCCAGAACACCCTGGAATCATATAGTTTGGCAGTACATCCCTTGTTCACGCTAAACTAGCCTCTCTCTGTGGCCCACCAAAATTGGAAATGGATAAAGTAGTGTTTTTTGTATACCAAAAAGGAGTTCAAGGTGCCTTTCAGGTTTGTGCAGAGCTCAGAACTATGGGGAATACTCACAGAACTCCTAATAGCCCAAATAAATGAGTACTTGGATGAAGTAATGCGAGTCGGGTTTTGTAGTACATCTATTAAGCCAACTTGACTGACAATCCCCACATGACAATCACTCTGATAAAACACAAAGCCCATATGAGTTTGCCAGTATATATATTTTAGCAGGAGCATCTAAGATATAAAATATTAAAAAGGTGAACAAGTG
The DNA here is from genome assembly GCF_000455745.1 of Alligator sinensis. NCBI lineage: Eukaryota > Metazoa > Chordata > Crocodylia > Alligatoridae > Alligator > Alligator sinensis. The sequence continues at coordinate 142,856 of NW_005842686.1, read as the reverse complement.
TAGAAGTGTAGAGTCAAGATCATTCCTTCCTGTATTAAAAAAAAAAAAGGAAAAAAAAAGGAAGGATTCTTCAAAAGGATACTCCAACAGAGACTGTCTACTTGAAGAGATGGGTTTCCCTTTCCCTCTGTGTGAAATTTGACAAATCCTCCAGCTTAATGAATATGTAACTCTATTGAAATAGTTCCACTGGAAACTTCAGCTGGCCACATGTTTCTAGGTGGTCAGGATGGGGGTATTCCACAAAAGGATAATAGAGTCCAAGAAGTGAACCATTAGATACAGACATCCCAAAGTAAAAGCCCAGATATCAAAATTACCAGGGTCTTTCACTCTTTTTCTTTCCACCCCATCTCTCCCTCATACTTAAAAAAATATATATATGTGAAATGGAAACAGGTTTTGCAATGCCATAAAACTTCCTTGAGCTTCTAAACGTATTATTTACAACAATTTTGTTTATTTTACTTATAGATATCTACAGGATTTTTTTTTCTTTCATATACTGAATTAATTTTCTTTCTGTCAAAAATAGGGGTTCATAAAAGAATCATGAACTTACATTTGAAAGCTGTTTTCTTTTATGGACAGTTCTGCAACAGGAAGGGGAGCTCACTCTTGAAGAAACCTTAAACCTAGCCTTTCTCCTCACAGTCTAGAACCTGAAAGTCTGCCCCTCATTCCCGTTCTAAAAATAGGCATATTTATTAATTAGAGTAGAACATAGAGGAACATTTTTTTTTTAAGTTGGCCTTAGAGTATAAAAATATGGGTTCACCTTGGAATCTTTGCACGTCAGTCTTGAACCACAGTTCTTTCTGAAAAGCCCATCTGAAGATGAACCAAGATAAACACTTTTTTAAAAAGTAATTCTAAACCTGTGTAAGAAGTTATTTTACTAAACAGGTTGGCCACCTGTTAGAAGCTTTTTCAAAATTTAGAACTAAAAGAAATTAACTTTAAATTATCTCAACTATTAAGATTGTTGCTTCTTTATATGAACACACAATTTATACATTCTAATTATTTGCTTAACACAGCTTATCTGAACTGTTTAGCCATGAATATCTCATCTGCATTTCATTATTAAATTCAGTATTAAAGTGTATCTACATTTATGATTTTGAGTATTAAGTTTGGTGGGACTGGCTCTTCAAGCCTTTCTTCATTCCCAGAATAGGTTGGGACTTAACTGTTGAGCTTAACTGCTCAAAAGCTAGGTGGGTAGGAAGCTGTCGGGTAGGACCCAGAGAGTTCTAATGAATGGATTTATGTTGTCTTGGCAAGAAGTGGCCAGTGTTGTCCCTCAGGCATCCATGCTTGTTCCAGTTCTTTTTAACATCTTTGTCAATGATTTGGATGTGGGGGTAAAGAGCTCACTAGCCAAATTCACAGATGGCACCAAGTTATGGCAAAGGGTGGTCACGCTTGAAGATAAGCTGCAGATACAGGTGAACACAAGCAGGCTGGCAAGTTGGGCAGATTCGAACCAGATAAAGTTCAACATCAGGAAATTTAAAGTGCTCCATCTGGGGACAAACAATCCCCAACATACTTACAGGCTCAGTGGCGCCAAACTGACTAGCACCATGCCTGAAAGGGACCTGGGGGTAATAACAGACCACAGTATGAATATGAGCCATCGGTGCGGTGTTGTAGCCAGCAGGGCAAGCAATACTTTGGCATGTATCAATCGATGCATCTCAAGCAAAACCAAGGAAGTTATTTTTCTTCTTTACTCAGCACTGGTGAGACCACAGGTGAAGTACTGCATCCAGTTCTGGGTGCCGCAATTCAACGAAGACATGGTAGAGCCAGAGAGAATTCAGAGAAGAGTCACCTGTATGATCAGAGACTTGCAAGACAAGCCATTACAGGAAAGTCTGAGGAACCTGGGTCTCTTCAGCCTAAAAAAGAGAAGACTGAGCAGGGACTTGGTAACACCTTACTGCTACATCAAGGAAATACATCAAGGGCTCAGCGAACAACTATTCACCAAGGCACCCTTCCAGGAGTTATGGCCACAAACTCCTGGAAGACCATTTCAGGCTTAACACTAGGAAAAAAAAACTTCTTCACAGTTAGTTTATCCAGGCTGTGGAATAAGCTGCCTCCAGATGTGATGCAATCACCCACCCTAGTAATCTTCACGTGGCATCCTGTGGGGCCAGGCCAACTCTCAGGATCTCAAAATTGTGCTGTAAGATGGGAGGGTGTGACACAATTGCACATATACACACACAAACATCAGTTAGGTGCATACACCCACAGCACCAACTCAGGCACACACACATCCAGAATTACCCGGCTAGACACATGCATACCTATCACCAATTCAGGCACATACACAGTATACACACTGAAAATTAGACAAAAATCAGTTGTCAATACCCACATACTCAATACACATACACAGATGACTAATTTGCATATCACACACACAATGCTATATATATATATATTTGCCAGTTCACACACACACCACCCACCTATACATACATACATACAGGTGAGTTCCTAACTTGGGTGGTATGGTGTCTATGTGTGTGCTTGGGGTACCTATGCTTGGGGTGCTCGGTAACTAAAGAGCAAGTGGCAGAGATCAGGGGAAAAGACAGTGGGGATGAGGCAATAGCAGTGGCAGAGATCAGGGAAATGGCAGAGGGGATAAGGCAGTAGCAGTGGCAGAGATCGGGAAAAAGGCAGTGGGGGTGAGGCAATAGCAGTGGCAGAGATTGGGAAAAAAACAGTAGGGATGAGACAATGGCAAAGAAACAAGGGTTTGCAGGCAGAGAGAAGCTCAGGATGGCTGGAGTCACAGGAGCGTGGGACAGGTGCTGGAGGTGGCACTGAGCCAGAAGCAGGAGAGGGAGAAATGAGACAGAAGTTAGAGGGGAGAGGAACAGAGACTGGAGCAGAGCTGAACAGTAGTAAAGCAAAACTCAACTCAGGGTTCCAAATAACAGTTTTATTAAATGGACACTGTAATGTACAGCTTGATTCCCACCCACACTCACACAAGCACTCCCACCCACACTCACACAATGGTAGCAATAAAAAGAGACTCAGTGGAAGGGTTGGAGTCCAAGAGAAACAGAGTCCAAGTCCTTGGTTGTAGAGAGGGTGGGGGTGATAGCTACCTATCCAGGCTGGGGTGGGGGCAGTCCTCAATGGCCAGTTGGGGTCTTTCTCCAGCAGGTGTTGTCCAGAGGGGGTCGCTAGCAGGGCCTCTGGGTTGATAGGCAGCATGACATGAAGGTCTGGTCCAGGTGAAGATGGCATCCCAAAGAGTCAGTCTTCACTATTCCTTATGGGGCAGACTACCTATGATCTCATATGGGAAGGGCATGTCCAGGCAAGGTCAGCCCTATTCCAGAGGGTTCTAGATGTTCATACTGAGCATGTGCAGCCCTGGCACAATGGTGGGTTGCCTCATCTTTTGTTTCTTGAATGCAGAGGGTGGTTCCAAGGGCTGGGTCATTGGTCCAGGTATTGGTTTTGATGGTGGGGTGATTTAGTAGGGGGTCCTGCTATCATTGTGTCTCACTCATCCATTCACTCTTTTGTTCAGGCATTCAAGGAAAACCAATTTACATGGGAGTGGTTACAGACTTAAACGTGAGTCATAATTGCAATATACTTACACAACAAGGCATGGCGACAAGATGAGAACAAGATGGGAAACTGACACACAAAATGGATACTTAACCTCACTCATGCCAACCCACATTGCAGGCCTAAATCATACAATGTTAACATAAAGACACTTAAGACACAATAACCGTACGGTGTAATACATTACAGTAATCCACCACGCACAGCAAAACACTATTACAATAGCTCATGGTTATTATAAAAGGGGACTTATGTACACAGGGTTTCAACTTAACTTATAACTATGTATATATATACACCCATAGGGAATAGAGAAGGGGAGAGAAAAAGGCAGAAATGATGAGTAGAAGGGGATGTCATATTTCTAAGTAAAAAAAAAAAAAAAGAAAAACCTGGGGTTTTGTTACACAAGAGGAGGCTGGATGGTCACCTTGCTGGGGTCACACGATCCCAGTTGTCTTTCCTACCTAGTGCAGGGGGGCTGGACACAATGATCTTGTGACGTCCCTTCCACCCTTGTAATCTATGAATAGCTTGTTTCATAGTTTCATAGTTGGTAGGGTCGGAAGGGACCTGAGCAGATCATCAAGTCCGACCTCCCTGCATGGCAGGAAAGAGTACTGGGTTCAAACGACCCCAGCAAGGTGTTCATCTAGCCTCCTCTTAAAGACCCCCAGGATAGAAGCTAGCACCACTTCTCTTGGAGGAGGTGGGGGATGAGGCAGGCAGGTCTATAACTACAACTATAAGCTAAGGTGACATCTGTACTTTTATAGGATCTGTTCCAGACCACATTGAAGTCAAAGGTACTTTTTGCAAGGCATTCAAATACTATGATGCATTTGGTATAACTATCTAGTTGAGGTGACACAGATGTTTTTTGGGGCTAAAATTCCACATTGTTTTTATTTCTATGTTATTTTTTTTCAGATTTATGTTAAAAAAAACCAAACATAGCCCTGAAATTTTTCACTTAAAAATGACATTGAAGGCCCCTAACAAATTCATAAAAAATGCCATTTCCTGTGGGAAAAAGTGAAAGTGAATACTTTACTAATAACTGGATGTACAGACATTTATATTAGGTAAGGAAATTGATATGACTCTCTACAAATAGGAGGGAAGAACTGGGCACCCATATTACATTACTGAAATGCGAGTGTCAGTGTGTTCATGTAAGCATATCATTGAAGGTGGTGTCAGTTGTTTTTTGCTTTAAGTCTAGATAAATTTTGAGGTTTAGGGAGTAATACCGATCCAAAAAGCCTAATGAAAACAATTTTTAAAATGCTGTAGGAGAGAGATTATCAGGGATCCTGGTTTTCTCTGATTAAAAAAAAAATATATCCCCAATTTTTGGGTTTAAAAAAGTAACCCCAAATCCACATTTTTCCATGATTGAAATGAAACACCAATAATCTCTCTCTCTCCATTATATATATATATATATATATATATATCTCGATTGATTGATCGATAGTTATTAGTGGTGTTTTATTTTAATCATGGGAAAATGTGGATATATATTAGTGGTATTTCATTTTAATCATGGAAAAATATGGATTTGGGGTTGCCTTTTTAACTAGAAAATCGGTTGTTGTTTTTTTTTAAATCAGAGAAAATCAGGATCCCTTGAGGTCACTAACCTCCAACTTTACTACCTCACTTTCTGCTATTTTAGTCTCATATCCTGAAGTTCTTAAATATAATTTCTTTCCTCTTTTACCCTTCATCAAAGTTTTCTTTTTCACCCCCTATCTGCCTTTTTTCTCTCCCTTTCTTTCTCCAACTAGCTTGTTTTCCTATTCTTCCTGTACTGTGTGAAATCACATCCCAGCCTTCCTCCTGCTTGTTACAGCCATACATTCTCCATGATCTGTCATGATCATAAAACACCTTAAATCAGTGGGAATTTGGATGTGGACCTCAGTGGAAACATGATTTCTTTCATAATGTTAAATTCCATTTTGGAATCATCCAGCTAGGTTATTATTAGTTATTCCTATTAAGGAATTTGTTCACTCACTCTTATTTCTTTACCATCCATCTCTATAAACAAATAATATATTTATTATCTGTAGGCTGTATATTATCTTCCAAAATACTTGGAGAGGTTTTTTCTTGAAAGTGTAATGTAAAAATGTGTACTGCTGTGTACAAATATAATGAGAAAAGCCTTTAGGTCTTTTTTCTGTTTATTGGTGTCTGGACTTAGTTATAAAGTCCCCCAGTGAAAAGATGGCCAGTAGATAACGGAGTTTTAAATCACCATCAAAATATGCATCATTAGGAAGCGAAATGAAAAGCACTCTCATAAAGAAAATGACCCATTCCAGGTCACATCCTTTTCCACTCATTCAGGACTAATGTGGCAATATTTCTTCATCACACAAATGAGTCGCACAAAAGCCCAGAATAGGAATTATCATAACGATAAAGTTCCAAATATATTTTTAATTACTTCAAAAGTTCTATTTAAAGAAAAGAAAAAAATGCAATCAAATCAGTTAGCTGCATTTTAGCAGTTCTGTTTAGATATCTTAAAAGCAATTTGAGGAATTATTCAAGACAAATGTCTAGTGAGATATAAGATATCATAAGCATTCTGTAACGGTCTGTCTCTTTAAGGAGAAAAACAAAAAACAAACCAGCTGTAGGACATTTGTGAAAGAATGGAGTGTCCCAACCTTCCTGAAGACTAAGTAAAAGAGGAGGAAGCAAGCAAGGAGTAGAGGGAGCAGTTTGCTGCATGGAGGGGTCAGGCTGCTATGCTGGTGTGAAAGCAGAAAGGGGCTCCCCTTCTAGTTTTGGGGAGATGACAGAGGGATTTCTGTATCTGGACCTGTTGGGTATGTCAGGAGATATACTATGGTATGATACTCCACAACTCTAAATACCAATATCCCACAATCAATATATTATGAACTATTAAAAAAAAATGGTAGTGTAAGATTGACGTTGTAGCTGTGATGGTCCAGAAATTTTGAGAGAGGCAAGGATTTCTTCTTTGGCTTGCTGTGGTCAGACTTGATGAAAAGTGTCTTACATCTGAAAGCTTGTCTATATCTACCCTAACTATACAGTTGATCCAATAAAATAAATTCTTGCCTCTCCAAAAAGAAATATATGTATGAAGTTATATTTAAATATAAATATAAATTTAACATAAATGGAGGGACCACACACTCACCATGTACATTTAATTATTGTCGTATGGTCCTATAAATTGACAAAATGATTATAAGAAATGATTTGTGGATTTATTACAAATAAAAACAAAATGGTCTCATTTATAAGTGCATTCTAGATTTCAATAACTGTAAATACAGAAGAAGTTAAATAAGGCAACCAAAAACTATATATATGCAAGTGTAGATGCTGTTTATGGCATGTGCCAAAACTGTGTATTCAGAGTAATATCTATCTATTGTGCTCTGGCATCACCAAGGAAAAATAAAAGCAAAGCAACATTGGCAATCTCATCTATAAACACACTCAAAGAGGAGGCTCCAAGGCATTCACACAAGCCAGCCTAGAGATATCTAATTTTAACAACCTACTACAATTTGCATTAATTAGGAACACAGGTGCAAAAATACTCTATTTCATCCTGCACTTATGGGGTTATGCCAAACTGCAAATACAATGATGTCAAGTACCAAAATTACTCAGAACAACAAATATAAATTATCATGTTTGTGTAAGTTAACATTTCAGCATAACAACCTACATGGACCAGGTGCAGCAACAGAGAAAAACACAAATTCCTCTAATAGTCACACTGTGCATTACGTTAATTCTTGTTTGACAAAATATGATGCCCAATTGGTGGTAAGGTATAGAATTGCTGGAACAATTAGCTCCTTAACCTACACAGACCCTATGCCTTGGTAAGTGTTTCATATATATTCTTTTTGTTCTTGTTTTGGAACATTTAGACATGCTGTTAACTAGTCCCATGAATTTTCCTTACTGGCAGCAACCTTTTGCATTTAAAGGGCCAGATTATATTGGGCACAAAAATAAAAGTAAATAAAAGGGAGGTATCAGGGAACTGGATGCAGATGTCAACCTAAGGGCTACTGTAACCTATTCTAACAGGATAGCCAGATATAAATGTACTCCAGGTATTTCTTGCTCTAAATTTTCCATTCTTCTTGTGGATCATTGGCAATGTTTCTTTACTTACTGATAGAGGATCCAAGGTGACTAGAACCAATGTCTTCTTGCTTTCTTCTACTTCAATGACACCAATAATGCAGAGCTCTTTTGCATCCAAAGTTTTGTGCCACAGGAAGTAATGTAACATACTGAGGGTACTTATCTTATGAGGGACATACAAAGGGAGCCTACGTTTGGGTTCCAGTTCTCAGGATGTTTTTAATCTGATTTTGATCCAGTGACTGTTCAATAGCTGTTTTATCTAATAAGGGCCCAGCCAGGCTATGGGCTTTATAGGGACTTCAAGCTGCCCTGGGTTAAAGACTGTTCCTTCCCCTAGCCTATCCTAGGCCTCCAGGGGACTGCAGTTGCCATGAGTGGGAATGTGCATTTCCCCGGGAACCAATAGCAGTAGCACAAATATGTGCTGGAAAAAACAGATCAAAATCAAAATTTAATCATTTGTGAGTTGAAACTATTGTTGAAATGGAGTTGAAATTTTAAGAAATTCTTTCTTAAACATTGCTAATCACATTTTCCAAAATATCCATAAAATATCCATAACATTTTCCAAAATATCCATAAAAATCAATGTGCACCAAATGGATCCAGATCATGCCACGATGTAAAACCTGCCGACATATCTCCACCCCCACAAAAACCCGAACCGTCAGCATTCCTGGATCTTACACCTGCACCTCCAAAAATATTATATATCTCATCCAGTGCACCAAATACCTTGATGGCAATTACGTAGGAGAAACCAAACAACAACTGAGTACCGGAATGAACACACACTGAAAATGTATCAAAGATAGGAATACCCAATTACCTGTGGGGGCACATTTCTTACAAGAAAATCTCTCTCTCTCCAATATCTCAGCTTTAATCCTCAAAGGGAATTTACAACGTACCTTTCAGAAATGAGCCTACAAACTTCATTTCATCAACCTACTAGATACAAAAAATCATGGTCTAAATATAGACATTGGATTTATGACAAATTATAACCTGCCTGGCATCTGACTTGCCAGATAATCTGTCTTCTATTTACCAATTATATTTAACCCCCTTCCTCCCCCAACCTGTCTCACCCACTGACTACATCAATTTACATTTTCACTGCCTGGCTTTCCGGTATTCATACTGTCTTCTGGATTTTTTACTATTCCATCCTGAAAGATCACAGCCCAACTGCAGATGCTTTCTCATCATGAAGAAGGGTATTTGTATCCTAAAGCTTGCAAAGAAGAATTTTTCCAACTATTTGAGTTGGTCTAATAAAAGATATCAGATTTACCCAAAGAACCTTGCCAGCCAATGTGCACAAAATAAATTCTAGCCTATTGAAATTATTTGGATTTCAATGAGAGTTCTGGCTGCTAAGAAGAATACACACAATTCCTTAAATTGTTTAAAGAATGTTAGCATACAGGGCACTTTTACATGTGCTCCAGGGGTAGGGGAGATGGTCCTTTAATTAGAGTCAATCTGAGAGCCACTCTAATTAAAGCACCGCAGTGTCTCATGTATTAGCATCCCTGTGCTTCAAAATGGCATTGCAGGTACTAAAGTTTGTTTGATGAGCTTTAGATAAAGTACCCCACCACTATTTTGCAGTGTGAGGATGCTGATACATGAGATGTGGAGGCTGGCTGGAGCAGATTTTCACACTCTGGCAGACTCAATTAATCAACTCAGCTCCATGTTGTAATTACAGCATGTCAAAGCAACCTCCATACTCATGTACAGGAACCCACAGTTCTTTAAAATATATAATGCACCTCCAGGAGAAGACAACAACTAGTTATAAATACTTCAGTGATTTAGACAGCTTCACAGTTCTACAAATGGTTCCTTATTTTCTCTGTCTCTTTGAGAAAACAAGATCCAAAATATGTTTGTTTGTTTGTTTGTTTGTTTTCCTAGGGATATAGCAGTTGGGAGGTTCTTAAAACTCATTCCTGTTTCTCTTTTGCCTCAGTTTACTTGTCTGTAGAATGCCAATAATATCCATCTCTCTACATATATCACAGAGGCTGTGATATATGAAAGACTGAAGAGTTGATATTGATGAACTATCTCATACTTGAGGGGAAAAAAATTCAAGAGCTCAACATCCCCAACCAGTTTTTTTGAGAATAACTTAATTTTCAAGTAGGCACTGAAATACAAATCAGATTTGCAAAAGTACCCAGCACTCAGCAGGTGATACCTTTGGACATATATTCCACAGCCCTCAAGGGAAGCAATAATGAGAGAGAGAACTCAGATGAACTAGTTCTTATGGACACTGATTGATTACTTCTGGGACTGCAAATTCAGCAGGCAAATCTGGAGCCGAAAAAGAGCTATTCCTACAGATTTGCAGTGATAATATCTCTGGCTGCAGAAACTGGCAGGGCAATGTAGGAGACAACAATGATATCTTAAGCCCAAGGGCAGGCATTTCTTATGGCTCCCCTTGAAATACCATTAAAGCACCAGGAGAGTTGAGGCAGCAGCAAGGGAAGACATATTTTAAGCAAGAGCTTGTGTACGGAGCTTCTGGCAAGGAATAAATTAAGCAGTTCCCAAGGCTGTGACTATTCTGTGCTAGTGTTTATTTCATTTTTTAAAGAACCCACAAATCATAACAAAATAGAATATCCCTTTAAAACCCATCAAAATTATTATGCCATTAAACATCTCTGTAGTAGAGGAAAAAATGCCTCTAGGTAAAAAACCTACACAAATAAAGATGCTTCTTGAGTAGTCCCAAGACAAATCTCCTTTGACAAATCTCCAGAGCATTCCGCCTGTCTCTAAACCTTCAAAGAGGAGCTTTATATAATTACAAGATCCCAACCACCCGGGGATATTCCAGCACCCTGATTAAGCAAACCATTATCCCAGCTACCCTCTTAAGCTCTAAACTTGAAACTGCCTGTGTGAGTGCATCCCAGTGGGGAGACCTTCACTTTGAGAGCAATGCTGGTCTAGTGGTAAAGTTACTTGCCTGAGGTATGCGTAAGTAGTAAATTCCTTATGCTGTCAAAGATGTCCTGTGTGACATTGGGCAGGTAGTCACTTACTCATTCAGTGTCTCAGTACAGTGTCTGTAACATAAGGACAATAACTGATGCATGCAAAAAAACACTGAGAAGACATTTCACTTAAAAGTTTTAGGACTATGTCTTCCTTGAGAGTCTAAACAGCACTGATGTAACTATGTAATTGAAATTTGTGACCAGAAGCATAGGAGGCAAAGAATGCACCTGCAGCAGTCCTCTTTCACCTTTCCCCCCACTAGGCAGCCTGCAGAAGTACCAGCAGCAAGCAGAGGCATAAGCAATTATGTCATGTAGTGCAAGGTGTTCTGGGAGTTGTGGTTCTGTAGCTTGGTGGTGAAGTTCACTGCTGCTCAGAAGAACTTACATCCATTTTTTTTTCTTCCTGCT
>NW_005842686.1:124267-131609 GCF_000455745.1 Alligator sinensis | reverse complement strand
CCCATGATGAGGGTGAAACAAGAGTTGATTGTGGCAGCAAAAAAACAAAACAAAACAAAACAAAACAAAACAAAAGTTATCTTCCCAACAGCAGTGAATTCAACTGCCACTCTATAAAATTATACCCAGAGTCTTGCATGCCACGTGACACATTGCTTCCGCTGCTACAATGCGCAGCTGGAAATGCAAGCAGAGCGAGAAACAAGAGAGCACTCCTCTGAGGTGGCATCTGAGTCCTGCTTCCTAATTTCACTTCATGATTTTGTTTGTGAAACCTAAGTGCTAGCCATATGTTCAATTAAAGGCATGATAGGAACCAGTGACAATTTTATTACATATATTTTGTGTAAAAGCTTTTCACTTATTCTCATTTTGTCACACCATTAATTGAATTAACGTGTGGCCAGGTCACTACTTAAGTCATGATTTATGAGTTAATCGTGTCTTAAGTGTAATGGGTGTCAGGGGTCTTCCACCCAGTTTATATTCCCATGGTGGAATAAGATCATTCAGATAGACATGTAGCTGCCAGAGTGTGAAGACCATCCCACTTTTTGTCTGATAGCCAGAGTACTTGCCTAGGGAGCAGGGAGTACACAGTTGTAGGATAGTTTCTGCTGCATTGTGTGCTAAAATTTGCAGTTGCACAGTGATCAAAGTGCCACATAGGTACATAAAGATGAAAAAGGATTTAGGACAGATTCTGCTGTACCTATTAAGCATCTAAGTGGACTTAGATGCTTAAGTGTGATTCTCTTCTATTATTCTTAAGTCCCTGAATATCCATTAATATATCTATTTCTGTAATATACCATCATCTTATTTTAACACTGAGTCAAAAAAGCAGCAAAGAGAATGAAGATAACCCAATAATATATATATTTTTTAATTAACAGTTTTCAGGGTCTTCAACAAGATGGACTAGGATCACACTTAAGTGCCTAAGTCCACTTACATACTTAATAGGTGGAATAGAATGTGGTCCTTTCACTGTGATGGGCTAATATTCAGTAGAATTAGTCTACTGTGCTTTTAGTGACTCATGTATGTGTGCTCAATATGTAGTATTTTTGGACATAAAAATGATTTATTCAAGAATAATATAGATATACATTGAAAACAACAGCAAAGTCAAGGTTTTGATTTCACCTGTTCAGCTAAATCAAAGTCATTTAACCTGATATTTTGGGATGTGTTAAGTTAATGAATGCAAGGTTGACTATAAATATTGCTTCCTACTGCTCTTTGAACCCACAACTCTTTCAGTGTTACTCTCTTTCTTTCAATAAAGCTGTGGCAGCCATTCAGATCAAGAACGTAGCCTTATGTGTACACCTGTGACTCGTTACCTATGGAAAGGCATCTTTCTTTTTTATCATTTCTGTACTGTGGCTAGGCAGGGCATTTTCAAAAAGTACCTCAGGCCGCATGTAGACGAAACGAGAGGCATGTGTTCATGACAGTTTAAAATGGGCTAAATGCTTTTGCACTGCTTTAATGGTGTCAGTGTTTGCATGCCTCAGCAGCGTACTGCACATTAATTCCAGCCGCTGTAGGAAACTTGGTGGTGTAATGTGCCTTAAATGACTTGGGGTGCAGCAAACTAAAACTCCTTCAAGGAGTTTTAGTTTGCTGCCCCTACAGCCACGGAGTGAAGCACCAGGCTCTGTGCAGCTCCATGGCTCTGCAGGAAGCCCTGCAGGCAGCCTGGCAGCAGCCAGGGAAAGTAGGCTTTGCTCAAGAAAAGTGGCAAGCCAGAACTTCTCCACCCCATCCCTCCCCCCGGAGCCTGCCTGCCTGCCTGCCTGCCTGAGCCGTGCAGGGGCCCAGTGCTTCCCTATGAGGCTGTGGTGCCCCCTAGGACTGCCTGAGTCAGGTGCCTGCAAGGTGAGTGCCCCCAGGAGGGGCAATGCTGCTCCAGAGGGAAGCACCAGCCCCACCCTGCAGCCAAGGGACTGCTCTGCCTGCCAGCAACTCACCCTCCCCTCCAGAGAGGCAGGTAAGTCAGTGGGATGTGTGCATGACATGGGTGTTTAATCATCCCTAAATTGAAGCAGTGTTTTTTAAAACCCAATGCTTCAATTTAGGGCCCCCATTTTGTCTACACACACCCTCAGTCAGCAATTGTCACACCTTTGTTGAATGCCTCCATGAGTTTAGCTTAATTAGCAACTTGTGTTCCAATAAACCTTTACTTTCCTGCATGCCACACAAAAGCAAGATTACTTAGGCTGTGACAAATGGCAGTACTTTTAATTTCACCTTGAACAGTGATTTTAAGCCTTTGGAAAGAAAATGTAGTACGGGGGAAACCCAAAAGGTCATTCCATTTTGAAGGCAGCTCACATGTGTCTTTGCAGAAACAGAGGCTATAATCATATATGACATTTTAGTCTTGGCAGAAAGCTAGGTGCTTCAATGGCAGATGGTGAGCTCTCTGATTTGTGTAGCATCAACAAATAATAACTGATTCAAAAAATGCAGTATTTTATTAGTAGCCATGCACCAAACAGGAAAAAAAAAATCTAACTTGGCTCCCAGGCTAAAAACAAACACGGCATGTGAAGTTCTAATTGATCTGAGTCAAAACCTAGAACATAAGAGCAGCAAAGTCCATTTTCCACAAGGCTTGTCCATGAAATGAATGGCAGTTGATTCAAAATGAGGGCCTCCTGCCTAGTTGTGGCTGCTCCAAGGAGCAGGCAGGGAAAGGTTAAGCTGTCTGCCCTTGATTTTCTTCAGACTGTGCCTGCCCAGGGAGCAACAGCAGGTTTACCCTTTCCTGCCTGCTCACCAGGACAAGCAGAATGGGCAGCCACAAGGAAGCAGGACAGGGGGGCACGGTAGTGAGCCTATTCCAAGCCAGCAGGGACATGCGGGAAATATATTAAGATATTATCAGGCAGTGTCTTTGAACCCAGGACATAGGCCTGCTGGCTCACCCCAGTCTGCCACCTCCCCACTCCACCTGGACGTAGACACATGCCCACTCCCTGCCACTAGAGTTGCCAGCCAAAGTCAGCTGACATTTTACCCCTTCCCATATAAGCCAGGGAAGGGGAAATGTCTATGTAGCAAAACTCAATCTTGTATCTAGGCTGCTGCAGCCTTGGATTGTGCTGTTACTGACTCTGATGGATTCTCTGGATACCTGACCAGACTAGCCTCTTGACCTTGCATTCTGCCTGACCCTCTGGATTCATGACCTGGCTCTGGATACCTGACATGGCTAGCTTTCTGGTATTGTGCTCTGCTTGACTCTCTAAATCCCCAATTTGGTTCCTCAGCCAGATCTCCTGACTTCTGACTTCCTGGCTTCTTCTGGTCCTGAACTGATCCCAAGACCCAGCTACCCACAGTCTGGCTTGACAGGTGTAGCCTGGAGTTTTTACACTTTAGTGTAACATGAGCTGGGTAAAATAGATCAGACATAATCCTATTCCAGAGTGGCATAACTTTGAGCCACATAACTTTGAGCCACTTACAAGATGTTAGGTCTTAAGGTGAGGACAATCCAGGTGTTAAGAACACCAGGAGCCACCCAAATGTACTGTGTAACAAGGGCACAAATCATGATTTTCCTGAGAAAAAAGTTTTAGCACATTTTATCTCACATACTTCAGAGGTATTTAGAGTAGGGCAGTGAGTTTATACATCTGTAGGATCCCAGGACAAAAGACTCCTCAGGAGAGAGTTTCATAGTTTCAAAGTGAATTTTCCAGTGATACGAGTAGACTGTTAAGGAAGCCATTAAACCACAATAAACAGGGAACTCACAATATTTTTTAACTTCACTGAGCTATTGTGAAAACAGTGGCTGGCTTCTGGGGACTCATTCCAGATTTAAATAAATTTGAGTAGTACTGTTTATATCTCTTAAAAGCAATGTGTGGAATTATTCAAGGCAGAAATATCTATTTAAATACAAGAACACCATAAACAGTCTGTAATGGGGTGGGCTGTCTTATCGGCTAAGGACAGAAAGTACAGGTATAAGTGTTTGAAAACCAGTTTAAATCTGTAACACAACAAATGTTCCATGCATATCACCCACTTTCAAAATGGCTGAAACTGGTTTAAGATAAACCTGGATGAATGTAGTGTAAGACTTAACTGATTTAGGTTAAATTAATCTATTGAACTTCTGTCTCAGGTCCCCTCAGGATTCAAGTTAACTCACAAGCCCCCAGAACTCAAGGATGCTTTGCACCTTCCCCACAAACCCCAAGGTTGGTGGGCCAGCCGTGGCCCAAACTGTCTGATCCAGCCAGGCAGAGAGGTATACTCTAGCGCCCCCGCCCCAGCTGTTGCCCTGGGCTACTTCAGGCATGTGGCTGCATTTGTAGAATCAAGAATAAATGTCTGTTCACTTGCTTATCGGTTCAATCTACACAGCTTAGACTACGCTGCAAAGATTTAATCAATTCTGCCTTGGTCTTTTTGACTGTCTGTACTTAGCCTTAAGGAGGAACAGCCAGCCCTGTGAAGAAAACCCAGCTCTGGAACAGATGGGTAAGCAAGAAGTGTCCCACTATGAGCTTTAAAAACACCCTGAAGAGTAAGCAAAAGAGTAAGCAAGCAAACAAAAAAACAAAGAAAGGAAGAGTTTGCTGTTCTGCAGAGAAGCCAGGATGTTAGGTGAGGCCAAAGCAGAAAAGGGACAGAGGATTTTTGTTTGTTTTGTTTTGTTTTATTTTCTCTTAAAGACTGAACTTTGCTTTGAAAAACTGCAAAAGCCTTCAGGCTAAGAGACCCAATTAAATAGTTTATAACAGCTACTGAGTTTAAACTATTAATTTGTTTACATTTTATTGCCTGTGTCCATGCAAGCAAAACAAACATGTTAAAATCTGAAATATATTTATTATTTTTGCTGTTTTTCTTATATCTGTTTCTCAAGCCTTATAATATCAAATAAAATGCAAACATGAGATCTTCTATGCAGTTTTCATGTAAATACAGTCTTTTCAAGTGTGGATGCTTTTATGTCTCCAATATTCTTCCAAGTATGATTTTACTCAGGGTGTTACCTTCATGTGGTTGATAATAACTTGAAATCATACTAATCTCTGACACAGCAGGTTTTTGATAGCTCTGTAAAAAACTGAACATCAGTGCTTCAGGCAAGGTGACAGGGATAATCACCTGCTATAATTCATGTTTAATACCTGAATACCAGAGAGGGATCATATTATGCCCTTGATCCAAAATTCTCAGCTTTTATATGATTCTCCTCTTAAAAGTATTTCTGAAAATTGCTATTGTCCAAATCAGATGAAGCTACAAAGCATTTTGTCAGCATAAAAATGCTGTAATTCAAATGTATGACTATTTATATCTATAATAGTTTCTTTGCACTCTAAATCCTCTTCTGCAGCCAAAACATCTCTCTTTCTCCCTCTCTCTTTCTAGTTGTCAAGACTATTGGCATCTTACAAGGAAGTATTTTGATGTAGGATATGGTAAGTAGTAAGTATCTTGTTGCTTTATTTATAGCCTGTTTTTGTTTGATCTTTTTTTAAGCTTGAAAATGATTTGCACACATTGCAGCTGATAACATGCTATTTAAAGTAGTGGTTCTCAACCTTTTTATACTTGAGGCACCCCTTCTAAGGTTCAAGACACTCCACAGAGCACGCCAGCTGTTACATTTCACTAATTTTTTGGCTGTGGAAAAATAATGCAGCATTTTTTTCTGTCGGAAAGAACTCATAAGAAGAAGAGGTTAGATTTTTTTTTTAACTGGATTCTCGTTTTAAATTATTTGGTTTATCTTGTGAATCAGGTTTGCACACCTAACACTGCTAACATTGCACGGCAACCCGTAGCACCCCCGACATGATCTCCAGACACTCCCGGGTGCAGCAACACTTTGGTTGAGAATCACTGCCTTAAAGATAGTTTTTTAAAGGTGAAATTGTGATAAAAAAATCTCATCATGTTATTTAAATAGATTAAATATACTTATACAATTTATATTTTATGTTTTTAATGAATCTTTAAACAGCACTTAAAGCAGCATAAAGTGGTGGAGAGACATCCTATCCCCTCCCTCCCCATCAGTGGTGAGACTTTCTGATTTATGGAATTAAACTCTGATCAAAAACAATGGCCTAAGCTTCTTGGGATGAATCTGTCTGTAGATAGTAGAGAGACAAGGTTCTTTGGGTAGATGCAATATCTTTTATTAGATCAACTAAATAGTTGGGGAAATTGTTCTTTTTGAGCTTTTAGGCACAAACACCCTTCTTCAGGAATAGGGAAAGTCTTGGTATTTTTGTGCTTTCCTGGGTAGAACAGAAACCAAAATACAAAATGCAGGTCTGTGAAAATGCAAATGTGGGACAGTGAAGATCAAAGGGAATAGAAGACAATAGGTGTGAAAAGGGAGTTGTGGGTGGGGGGAGTGGGAGAAGGTGATTAAATGTAGCTGATAAAATGCAGAAAGGTTACCTGGAGTTATCAGATGTTAGGCAGGTTATAATATGCCATAATTACAGTGTCTATGTCTAGTCCATGATTTTTTGTATCCAGCAGATTTTTCAAGTGGAGTTTGTAGGCTTGTCTGTGAAAGGGGTTTTGTAAATTTCCTTTGAGGATTAGAATGGAGAGATTAGAGACAGAGTGATTTCCTTGTGAGAAGTGTGCACCCCCAGGTAATTGGGTATTTTTGTCTTTGATACATTTTCAGTGTGCATTCATTCTGGCGCACAATTGTTTGCTTTCTCCTACATATTTTTCAATGGGGAATTTAGTGCACTGGATGAAATATATAACATTTCTGGAGGTGCAGGTGTAAGATCCAGGAATGGTGATCATTCTGTTGTGCTGTGTAGTTATTGTGTGAGCAGTAGAGTGTTGGCAGGTTTTACATTTTTTGTCCCAGCATGGTATAGATCCATTTGGTGTGCTTTAGGCAGTAGGAAGTTTGCTTCAGATGATGAGGTTGTCATGGTTCAGTGCTTGTTTAAAGGCTAGGACGGGTGGTTCTGGAAAGATCTATTTAAGTGTTGGGTCTTCTACTATGGGTCGAAATTGTTTGAGGATTTTTCATATAGGTTCCAGGGAAGGATGGTATGTCATAATTACCATATTTTTGCACATATATCCCACAGGGTATACACGATTTTACAAAAAAAAATGGATGGGTGTGGGCTATACAGGGGTGCGGGCTATGGCGGAATTTTTTTCCCCTCAGGGGGCAGGGGCTGGGGCCGGGACTGGCTGCACCACTACAGGAGGCTGGGCCCAGGGCTAGGGTGGGCTGGGCTGCGCTGCGCCACCTCCCTGTTGGGCCTGGGCAGGCCGGGCTGCGCCACTGCCACCACAGGGGCTGCTGTCA
>NW_005842686.1:117032-124198 GCF_000455745.1 Alligator sinensis | reverse complement strand
GGGCAGGCTGGGCTGTGCTGCCACTGCCGGGGCAGGCCAGGCTGCACCGCCTCCCCGTGTATACATCGCCACAGGGGATACATGGGTGCGGTGTATACACGGACTTATTTACAAAAATACAATTTTCCGCGTGTTATACGTGATTGGAGCTTATACCCGTGGGCGGAGTATATGCATGAAAATACGGTAATGGTGTGCGATTTATGGGGATTTCTTTTTGGACTTGCCGGGGCAGGCCAGGCTGCACCGCCTCCCCGTGTATACATCGCCACAGGGGATACATGGGTGCGGTGTATACACGGACTTATTTACAAAAATACAATTTTCCGCGTGTTATACGTGATTGGAGCTTATACCCGTGGGCGGAGTATATGCATGAAAATACGGTAATGGTGTGCGATTTATGGGGATTTCTTTTTGGACTGCAGCAATACTTCACATGGTATCCAATGGCTCTTTCAAAAGTATGATCTATCTTTATGGAGGAGTGTCCTTGTTGGGTGAAAGCCCTACAGCCTCTGTAGACAGTAGGATTTCCTATTAGAGGTTAATATTATTTTGCCTTGGGTGTTTTTTTAACATAAAAAGTAAAGTCATATCATTCTTGGGTGTTATTTTATTTTTACGTTCTATGGAAAACTGTAACAATAGATTTTACAAGCATTAATTTCAATTACATTTCCCCCTATGTGGTAAAAAGGAGCAGTTGAGTGATGGCAGAAGAACACTGAGTATGGGAAGGAAGGACTTAGCAAAGCTGAACACACCTTGAGATGTATATATAAGTATCTAATTAAATGTAATGTGAATTAAATATAATCTTGTGTAATGAGAAAATATATTAGTCACATAACTCCCTCTCTGTAGCTAATACTATGGACAGGGTAGTGAGAAGGAATTATGGCAGTAGCTCTCGTGAGTGGGTAAATGAGAAAGATGCCATAATTGGGTAAGTATGTTTGAAATGCAGATTGAAATGAAACATATTTTCCCTTATAAAACAAAAGGATATGTAAACAGACAATTGCCACCAACCAAATCTTAAAAAGGCTTTCACCCAACAAGGACACTCCTCCACAGAGAGAGACTGCACGTTTGAAAGACCCACCCAGATACCACATGAAGAATTGCTGCAGTACAGAAGAAAAACACCCCACAAATCGCACACCGCTGGTTATGACATATCACCCTGCCCTCAAACTCATACAGAAAATCCTGAAACAATTGCAACCTATACTAGAAAGAGACCCTATTCTTAAAGATATCTTCCCATAGCCACCCATCTTAGCCTTCAAACAAGCACCAAACTTCACTAACCTCATCACCAGAAGCAAATTTCATCAGGCCAAAAACACACCGAGTGGATCCAGACCATGCCATGACAAGAAATGCAAAACCTGCCAACATACCTCCACCACCCCCACAATTACTACACCCCAAAACAGAGCCATCAGCATTCCCGGATCTTACAGCTGCACCTCCAGAAATGTAATATCCAATGCACTGAATGCCCTGATGGAAAATATGTAGGAGAGACCAAACAACAACTGCGCACCAGAATGAATGCACACCGGAAATCTATCAAAGACAGGAACGACTTCCCAGAAATGTGCCTATGAACTCCACTTCATCAACCTCCGGGATACTAAAAACCATGGACTAAATATAGACATTGGATTTATGACACATTATAACCTGCCTCCTGACATCTGACTCCCCAGGTACCTCTCCACTATTCATCCCCCTTCTCTCCCCCTGCAGCCATTGACTCCTCAATCTACATCTTCACTGACTGCTTATCTTGTATGCATACCAGCCCAGCTTCTTTACTTTTCATTCCATCCAGGAAGAGCACACACCAACTGCTGAAACTTCCTTAGCCTGACGAAAGATTTTTGAACCCAAAAGCTTGCTTAACATTTTTTTCCCCAACTATTTTAAGTTGGTCTAATAAAAGATATCAGATTCACTCAAAGAACCTTGTCTGTAAACAAACAAGAGATGCATCCCAAAAGACTAATTAATAGGTTAAAATTATTTGCTTTAAGGTAAAAAAATCACCATTAAAAAAGAAACAATTTTATGATTCCCTCTCTCTCTCTCTCTCCCCCTTGGTAAAAATGTCTTTATAATCAGTTAAATGTAAGGTTTTTTTATGTGTTGGAACTATGTTTTCATTTTTATTTAATCTTTCAACATTTGTGCTTTTTTTAAAAAGCATTTATTGTTATATTTGAGAGCCATGAGGGTTTTGTGTTTTTTTGTGGGGGAATTCTAAGTTTATACAGGGTGAATGATAACTCTCATTCCATCCAGCTGTTTTTTCAGTTAATGGTATGATATTTTTGTCTCTTCAAGCCTCGAAGTTTTAAAGATGTGCACATATTAAAACAGGTGAAGCGTATGTGCATAACTTGGTTAGTGCTTACACCTGCAACATTATCTAATGCAAATACCATCAGTGATAGATCAATACAGTTAAAATTACTAATCTCAAAAATGTTATTTGTCAGAGTTAACAGCAGAAGGGAAGTTAATGATTCTCATTAGTGCCAAACAGATTTTGCATTCCCCTACCTTATGGAAGTAAGATGACTACTTATCCAGAAGTAGTGGAAGAAACATTAGCTATTGACAAGAAATTGCAGGAACTATTGTTTGAAACAAAGTGCACTGATTCTAAATATAATGAATGGAGTCTAAGAATGAAGATTCAGTTTGTTTGCCCTATTCTTCAATCTTCTTCATGTTCAGTGAAATCCCCTCCTGTGCAGATGGAAAGTGCAAAACCTAAGCATTATTTAAAATCCATTTCAGCCTTATCTTAAGGACAACTTCAAAGTAGTGCATAATTCTTGTACTGAGGCAGACACGGCTCTTTGGTTAAACGCGATATCTTCTATTGGACCAACTAAATAGTTGGAAAAATTGTTCTTTGCAAGCTTCTGGGTACAAACACCCTTCCTCGGACAGAGGGAGAGTCTACAGTTGTATTGTGCTTTCCTGGATGGGATAGAAGTATCTGTTACTAGTGTGGAATCAGAAAAAATATATGCCTTAAACTTTGACTATTTTAGTTATAAGATGACATAACCGCTTTGTGGAGAATTGCTGGCTCTGTATAGTAGAACAGATAAGAGAAAGTGTTTGTTCTTTGTAACTCCTCTGCAACTGCTTCGCTCACCGCGGCCTTGAAGATAGCAAAAAGTATGTACAACTCTGATTTGCAGGTGCAAGAAGGAGGTTTGTGAACTAACCTCGCCTCCCCCATTAGTTCCCATCCTGATTACAGCAAAGAAATAATGAAGTAATATTATAGCCGCTTTTCATGCTAATTTCACTATATGATCACGTGAGTTGTAAGCAACTGTTAAAAAGTATATAAGCCTCCTGATTTTGCTCTTGGGGGGGGACCCCTTCCAAGTGCTTGGGAAATCCATGTCACTTTGGAATCCCCCCTACAGCTGTAGTTTCTTTTGAATAAAAGCTTCTGCTGACCTGACCCAAAAGTATGCTGCGTGTGTTTCCACGACACTAGCTTGTATCCCATCCAGGAGAGCACAATACAACTGCAGACTCTCCCTCTGTTCGAGGAAGGGTGTTTGTACCCAGAAGCTTGCAAAGAACAATTTTTCCAACTATTTAATTGGCCTAATATAAAAGACATCACATATACTCAAAGAACCTGGTCTGCCTATGTCCTTAGACCAACATGGCTACGGCCAACACCCCCAAAACAGGGAAATAATTCTTGTACTGGCCTTTTACAGAAAAGTGAATTTTACCTATTCTAATTTTCTCCAAGCCAACCTGTAAAAATCAGACAATTTTCTGATCTTGTTTTTGTCCTTCACATCTTAAAAAAATACTAGGAATATGCCATGTCTTTTTTGCATTCTATTCATTTGTCCTGTCCAACTGTAACCATTTAAAATTGAAAATAGCAAAACATCTTCCTTTTAGTGAGCCTTAGAATTTTTCACTTGCTTTTGGACCCTTCCACTTCTCTACTACAAAGATTAGGTAAACTGATGGGCCATTTTGGTACAATTCGTTCCTCATGAATCAGTGTGCATTTGTGTCTGTGTGCTTGTCTACATTCAGTTTGATAAATGTCTGTCCCAACTGCTCCATGTCATTGCTAAGTATAAAATGCAGTAGAGGCCTTAAAAATAGTGTCATGATCCTTTCAGTTACTCCTGCTATCTCAGTGTTGTTCATATGATTGCTTATTGTAAGGAATCGCTTTCTCATATATTCCAGGGAAGTGTTGATATGTACCAGGTGGAAAAGGCATGAAATAATAATCAAAGCATTTGTTTAAAGGACTAAAGTAATTCATCACTGATATGCTGTGTCTTAGTGACTTGTTTATGTTTCTCAAAAAGATAAGAATACTCCACTTCTAAGGAGTAAAATTACATGCATCTTTAGAAGGTATCAAAAAATAACATGCCTATTTGCAATTCCCTTCCAGTGAAATGAGGTGTTTTTTTCTGCTCACAAATAAAAATTAGACAAACTTATAATTAAAAACAATAAGATAAAAACCATACACATGGACCTTTGTAATTAAACCTTAGGTATCTTAATGTATCAAGCATGATATAATTAGGTACTTAATAGAAGCTGTCTTAAAGCCTGGCAGGACATTCTTTATGGGTCAAAATTGCCATTTTAATATTTAGTGGTTGGAAAAAAAAATCTATTTAGTGACACAGTTTATTCTTATTACATAGTGAGCAGAGATTTTAGTTGGTGAATATTTAGTAACTGGATAAATCACTGAACTTGGTATTATATGCAAAAAGAAAATAAAGTTAAAGTTCATGTAACTTAAAACCAGAATATGCTTCAGTAAATGTCAATTGAGCTATAAAACTCCCCCAAAATTTATGAGATCTAATATTTTTGTTTTATGGTTTTTTGAATTTGTTCAGACTTTTATGGATCTCACAGTCCTTTGAAAAATGCAAGTGCCCCACACATACCCATATTTGATTGACACATTTTTGTCACTTTGACATTTTGGTAACCCTACTTCTGTTTGATAGAAATAGTAGATTTAGATAATTTTGTCTCTTTTAACTTTTTATTTTTCTTGTCAACTCTTTTTCTTCAAAAGATTAAAAAGCCATACAAGATATTTACATCTTTTTTCTAAAGCCAACAGTTAATTTATACTTTCCATCTTATTGCCACTGAATTACATTCTTTAGTCTTTAAAACTATAAAATGTGTCTAACTGTTTCATGTATATTTTAAATAAATGATATCCCACTGTTTACTGCATCAGTAGCTTTAATGTCACAGAAAGATGAAAATGCCTCTTACCAATTGGTTTTGAAAGATTGTTCTAAATTGGGTAGGGTTTTACCACTCAGTTTTCCCTTTAAATGAGTGCCAAGATGACAAATGAACATTTTAAATATAAATAATGCTGTGCACTTAAAGAGTAAATGCTACTGTCTGTAAGAGATATTTAGTAACATTATACAGTTTATAAACTATTTATACAAACTAACAGTACTCAGTGTCTTATCTTTTAAATCTTTGATTCCAGAAGTATATAAACACGGATTGTAGAGTGCTTTTGAGATCACATTTGTTATAATGATTTATCCTCTTTATTCTTAGCTACAAAGATCTTCATGATGAAAAAAGTTAAAGGAACCTGAAACAAGGAAAAAAAATATAAAGTTATGCTAACTTTTGGAACTTTCCATAATATTAGGATTATGATCTGGTGGATATCTGAGTCAGTGCATACATTAACTGATATCACCCTTATGCTTTGTTACGTTAGGTGTATCTTAGGTACCCAAGATGCAGAAATTAATCACAATATTTTTAAATTGTAAGTCTCAAAAATGATCAGTTTAGCTGTTGACTCCAATTGGAGCAGGATTGGTCTTTGATATATCACCCTATTGACTGTGCATCCAAATATATTTTGTGCTTGTAATATTACAGATTAGAATGTAACTAGTAAGACTGTAACATCATATGGACAATCACATTTCTGAACAATAATAGTACCATCACATAAGCAAAATGAGGACCTTCCATCCACCTGGAAAACTTTCAAAGTTTGGCTTAGCCTGTTCTATGGTGCTAATGAATTGCCCAGCTACCAAACACCCACTGACGTCAAAAAGACATTTTCAAAGTTGTCATTTTCCTCTGAAAATAACTGTTGTTTAGAAATAAACCCAGCCATTCCAACCCTCTTGCACAAGTAGCAGGCATAATACTTGAAACATCAAAACTACCCTAATTTGGGGCAGGTAAAGTAGGGGGACGTGGGTACTACTAATGTCCTGCCACTGCACATTGATAAAAATACTCAAGAGATCAAACAAAGATGACCATGGCCCTCATTACAGAGGAAGTTATGAAAATTTTGGTCAATGCCAGACACAGGACACTGGATTAGGTGAACCTCTGTCTGATCCATTAAGATAAATTCAATGTTCCCATATTACATATGACCTATATGGGCACATCCACATGAGCGCACATGTGCCTCTTGCCCCATCTCAAACCCCTTTGAGGCGGGGCAACAAGCACATGTGGGAACAAAAAAGATATCCATTGGTCTAAAAAAATTGATGTTTCAAAAAGTGGAGCAGGGAGTGGCCCTGGAGGCCCCCACCCGGGGCCAGGTGGGGCAGCAATTGGGGGGTTGGTATGGGGCATGTGGGCCTTGCAAAGGTGGTAGTAGCCCCTGTGGGGGCCATTTGGCCCCTATTGGGGGGAGTACCCCTTGTATGGGGGCTAAACCCCTTGTTGTGGGGCTGAATCCCCTGTTGGGGGCCCGTACCCCTTGTTTGCATGTTGAACCCCGTGTTGGGCTGAACCCCCTGTTGGGGGGGGGGCATACCCCTTGTGTGGGGGCTGAATCCCCTGGGGGGGGGAAACCCCTTGTGTGGGGACCATCGCCCTGTGGGAGTGCAGCAAAACATGTATTTATGAATTCATGAAACATGTATTTAGAGTTCACTTTACTATTATGATAAGAGACATACTTTAACACTGCAATGTATATCAATAAAGCATTGTCCAACTGATTGCTGTCTCTGTCTTGCTCTTTGTCTTTATAGTGGTCTTTTGTTTTACTTGTGGAGGAACATGGATTTGGGGGTATTTTACAGAGTGACTTTGGG
>NW_005842686.1:107868-113210 GCF_000455745.1 Alligator sinensis | reverse complement strand
CTGGCTTGCATCCATAGATGCTTCTCAAGCAAATCCTGGGACGTCATTCTCCCCCTGTACTCGGCCTTAGTGAGGCCGCAGCTGGAGTATTGCGTCCAGTTTTGGGCTCCACAATCCAAAAAGGATGTGGAGAAGCTTGAGAGAGTCCAGAGAAGAGCCACGCACATGATCAGAGGTCAGGGAAGCAGACCCTACGATGACAGGCTGAGAGCCCTGGGGCTCTTTAGCCTGGAAAAGCGCAGGCTCAGGGGTGATCTGATGGCCACTTACAAGTTTATCAGGGGTGACCATCAGTATCTGTGGGAATGTTTGTTCACCAGAGCGCCCCAAGGGATGATGAGGTCGAATGGTCACAAACTACTTCAAGATCGTTTCAGGCTGGACATAAGGAAGAATTTCTTTACTGTCCGAGCTCCCAAGGTCTGGAACAGCCTGCTACCGGAGGTGGTTCAAGCGTCTTCATTGAACACCTTCAAGATGAAACTGGATGCTTATCTTGCTGGGATGCTATGACCCCAGCTGACTTCCTGCCCTTTGGGCAGGGGGCTGGACTCGATGATCTTCCGAGGTCCCTTCCAGCCCTAAAGTCTATGAAATCTATGAAATCTGCTTAGGTCCCTTCCAACCCTACCAACTATGAAACTATATCGTGTGATACTAGATCAAAAGTCTTTTGGAAGTCTAGTTATATAATGTTTACCAGGTCTCCTGTGTCCAGGTGGTGAGAGACCTGATTGTAGAAGGTTGCTAACTATCAGATGCTTCCTTACTGTTGAAACTTCCTGGGAATTCTGAAACATATGAGTCATAAGAAATTGATCATTCATTTTCTAATAGCTGCAAAAATTACAGTTGTGAAAGCTCACAAAAGAAGTGACATCTCTAAAATCACTGACTGATTTTAAGAAGTTTTGGAAGTTTTATTAATGAAAAGATCATCCTATAAAGTCAGTGATCTACTGGGGGAAATGAAAAAATAAAGATTCTTATTGGGAGATTTGGTGGAATTAGTTGGAATTTGCTTTTAAAAAATAAACTAAAATAAAAAATAAAAGGATCTTCTCTTGCCTCCATACCAGAAAAATTGAGAAACTTTTTGAAGATTGAAAAAAAGTGCAAGTTCTCTGAGATAACATGAAGAGCAAATTTGGAATTAATTAAAAAAAAAAATCTGAGATGAGTAAAAGATAGTGAGATTTAGATTCATAGATTCATTGAGTCGGAAGGGACATCAGCGGGCCATCTAGTTCAACCCCCTGCCCCTGGCAGGCAAGAAAAGAGTCACCAACCCTGGGGTCATGTGATCCCAGCCAGGTGCCTATCCAGTCTCTTCCTGAAGACCCCCAAGAATGGGGCAAGCACCACCTCCCTTGGGAGCCCATACCAATTTCTGGCAACCCTGACAGTGAGGAACTTTTTCCTAATGTCCAGCCTAAACCGTCCCTCTAGTAGCTTATGGCCATTGTTCCTTGTCATTCCAGGGGGTGCCCTGGTGAACAGATTGTCACCTACTTCATGTTGCTCTCCCCTTATGAATTTGCACACTGCCACAAAGTCCTCTCTCAGCCTTCTCTTGGAGAGGCTGAAGAGGCTACGGTCCCTTAGCCTTTCCTCATTGGCCTTTCCCTGCAGGCCTTTAATGAGGCGAGTGGCTCTTCTTTGGACCCTATCCAACTTGTCTGCATCCCACTTGAATTGTGGTGTCCAGAACTGGACACAGTCCTGCAGCTGCCATCTGACCAGTGCCGCATAGAGGGGGAGAATCACTTCTCTGGACCTGTTTGTGAAGCACCTATGTATACACAACAAGGTGCAACTGGATCTGCCAACTGCTTCATCACATTGGTGACTCATATTCATCTTGGAGTCAACAGTGACTCCAAGATCTTTTTCTGCCTTAGTGGAGCTGAGAAGGTTGCCCCACAGCCTGTAGGTATGATGGCAGTTCTTCCTTCCTAGATGCAGCACCTTGCACTTGTCCTTACTGAATTGCATCCTGTTGCTCTCTGCCTACTTCCCCATCCTGTCTATGTCAGCCTGGATTTGTATTATGTAGAGTTCTAGTGAAAAAGAGGGGGTGAATTATTATATAGGGATGAAGAAAAACAAAAGCTGAACACTGATGGAAACATAAAGGAACTGTCAGAAACTGAAAGGAAGAGAAGAAAATAACACAAGACTCCTATGGACATTGATTTGGGTTAAGGGAGCACTGTTCATAGATGATAAATATATGTCTGTATGTATACTTTTGGGGAATAGATGTATCTTTAAATGTTACATTTGTTATTTGATACATTGGATTAATTAACAAAGTTAAAAAAATAACAAAGGTTTGTCCACACCACTGTACTGGTGGGTCCTGCCAAGGATTGGCCTGAGCATGCCTTGCTCACATCTCACAAACCCAAGGCTATTGGTGCATTCCAGACATGAAACTGTCAGTGAATTTTCTCTGGGCTAATCTCCAGCACCTATTCTCTGTCTCACTGAAAACTGAAGACTTAAGATTTGGAACAGATGAATGACTATGGAGGAGCCTCACTGATGGTTTTCCCATTTGAAATATTTCTGTAGACTTAGATAGATGGGTGTGGGTGTGTGATATCCCCCTGAATCCAGAATTGCAGCAGTAAGATACAATCTCATACTATTCAGAGAGAGATAAAGTGGGATAAGCAATTAAAAATCACATAAATCCCCTTCAATTTGTACTAGCTACATTAGCAACTGGTCTATAAACCTATATGGTAAATTGAGCTGCCTAAATGACCACTACACAGCTGTGTACATAACCTTTCTCATTCTCTCATTTTCACTCATATGGATGTGATGTTATATGTTCTATAACTCGTTATATTGTAGTAACCATTAAACCAAAAGACTACAAGAATGTTAACCTCTTTGGTGGTTGTGAGGTTAAACAGACTTCCATGCTTCTCTATTGACACCACTTATACAATGTTGTACTTAAATGCATCATACTGAATCTCTCAAGATAAGACATCAACCTCTTTTCTCTGATCAAAAGCATAGGAATCAGACAAAAAGCTCACTTACCCTCAAATCACCTTCTATCACAATCACATCTTTTACCAAGCTTTTCCAAATAATCTTTCACAATTCAATACAGCTACACATAACACAGAGAATGGAGTTCAAAGATCAGAATCTATTCTACCTATTAGGTACATAAATGGACTTAGATACCATGGTACAATTTATTCCGCCCTGCTCAAATGTCTAAAAAACAGTTAATACAAAAGGTGGGTAGGTCCTACTCCTCACTTTTTTGATGACTCAGTCTTAAAGGTTAAATGGTAGTACTTTACAAAAGTAGAAGTATTAATAGATTTAAAAATTAAGAGCAATTTAAGAGCAAAAGCAGATTGAAGAACTATATCTGAAATCCGACAGTACTATCTTCAGCAATTAGTTTACTGAGTCCTAATACCAGTGCACATGTAGACAGTGAGGTATTACTGTGGATTTAATTTGTCTGATCCTCAGTAAAGAACACATGTAGATTAAATTAAAAAGCTCCCTGACCCTGGATGCTGCTAATGGTACTTTTGAGTTATACTTCTAAGTTGTTTTCACCCTTCAGTCCCAAATCTCTCTCTGCTGACTGCTGCTTTACTACTGATACCCATCTAAGATGTGCTAGGGAGCAACTCTGTGGCTCCTCATCCTTACCTGTTTCACCAAGGTCTAGCCACCTTAGGGATTTTGCCACTTAAAAGAATTTTGCCTTTTTCTGGTCATGCACTCAAAAACGATGGATCTTCCCTTCCATGGAAAAAGACTGCATCTATTGTCAAGTGATGGAATCAAAGTTATAATTGATAATCCACCAACAAAAAGACAACAAGGAAGTTTATTAAAAAAAAAAATAAGAGCCAACATAAGAAGTCTGTAACCATATGTTGAAATATAGAGAGAGACATGAGTAGACAGACAAATGAATAAAAAATCAGAACAATAATCTGTTCGTACCCTGCATTTTAAATCCAAGAACACAGTTTGTATCTAGCTCAATAGGTTAGAAAGCGTACGTAAGAAACCATACTTCAGCTTTGCCTTGAGAGGAAGGTTTTGTCTATACTCTTCCTCAGTACTGGGGAGGCTGTTGGCCCCCTCCACCAGGGCCTACTGCAGTTTCTCCTCTCAGCTTCCTTTACTCAGATTGCTGACTGAGGCACTACAATCTTCGCTGTACTCAGGAAGATTAGAGACAAAACTTTGCTCTTAAGGCAAAGCTTAAGTATGGTTTCTTATCTGGCCATTTACATGCATATAACTTTCTGCCCCCCACCCCTCTCCAGCCCCCCGCCATCCCCAAGGTGCATGTTTATGAAACTAATGGCCCAGTCATGCATTGAGTTGAAGGCACAATAGGAACAAGGCACAAAGTTATTACACATATTTCTACAATAACTTTGCGGCTTATTTGCTGTTTTATCATGCCATTATTTGAATGTATGGCAGGTTACTGCTTAAGACATGATTAACTAGTTAATCACAACTTAAGCGTAATGTCTGCCAGGAGCCGAAAAGTCTTTCCTGATCTAATTAATTTTTGCACCCTTTCCAATAGGAGGATAATATCCTTAAAATACTGTCTCTATCTTCATTTCCCCACAGTGGGAATACGTTTCCCCCAGTGGCATGGATAGCCAGGTGATATTCTTACTGGTTCCTTCTTTTAAAATCTAAATTCATTGTTGTCTGGAAGGGCCGGTTTGATGAATAAACAAACACATGTCAAATACTAATTCTCAAGCTCTCCCAGGTGTGAAATAATCTTGTGGGTTTTCATTTGGAAATCATTATCATGTTTTGTAATCCTGACCCTATTATAATGTATAAAAATACTTTTTTATATCAAATACTACAATGCATATAAACATAGGGACAATAGGGTTAAATGTAGCTTGATGTTATATAGCTGTGTACACATGTCATATCAGTAAAACACCCAAGAAAACATACATGACACCTGTCGCGGTGCACCTCGCTGCCCCGCTCCTAGAGAGGGGAGAACTGCTGGGGAAAAGCCTTAGCAGAGATAATGAGCACAGCTGCAGGTTGCCAGGGCAACTAATGAGAGTCAGCTGATCCTGAGTGGGCAGGGCCTGGCTCCTATAAAGCCTAGAGCCAAGGCCAGGTTGGCAGTTCCCTGCCAGCAGCCAGAGGGGCTGGGGCTGGGGCTGGGGCTGGGGCTGGGGCTGGGGCTGGGGCTGGGGCTTTTGCAGTTAGGATGGGAGGAAAAGCCTAACAGCAAGTATAGCTTGCGAGAGCTCCAGAGGCTGGAGGGATGATATTTATGTACCGGCAGGGGG
>NW_005842686.1:96081-107826 GCF_000455745.1 Alligator sinensis | reverse complement strand
GAGGCTATAAGGGGTTGGAGGAGGCCTCATAGGGACCCCAGAGGGGTGGGGCCCTAGCGCCAAGAGGGCGCATTATCCTCATAAAGGGACCCACAGTGGTGTGGGGGCCCTAGCGCCAGTAAGGGCGCAACTTGCGGGGTGTGTAGACCCCAGCCCAGAGAGGGGCATTTAAAGAGCCCAGTGTGGGCACAGTAAGTCCCAGAGAGAGGGGTGATTTTATTAGGAAGCCCAGGGTGGGCATAGATAGCCCCAAACAGGGGGTGGTATTATTAAGGAGCCCAGTGGGGGCCCGGAAGGTCCCAGAGAAGGGGGACCATTGCGAGGCCCCAGGGGAGCAATGTTTGAGAGGCCCCGGGGGGGGGGGCAAGATTGAGAGGCCCAGGAAGGGCGTAGCAAGCCCGGTAGCAGGCTAGCACTACGGAAAACCCAGGACAGGGGCAGGGTGTTGCGGTGGACCTAGACGAAAAGGGGTTAGCAGTACAGCACCCCAGGAGAAGGGCAGTGCTGCGGTGGTCCCCAGGAAAAGGGAATAGTAGCACAGTGCGCCCGGCAAACGAGAGGTTAGCAGTGCGGTGGGCCTAAAAAGACCGGTGGTTCGAGAGGACGTCCCAAAGTGGACTAGATTATTTTAGAGAAGGCCCAGAGTGGGCCTCAAGAGTCCCGAGAGTGGGGCGGTGTTATTAAGAGTCCCAGTGAGGGGCACTGTATTAGAGAGAGCCCGGAGTGGGCACAGTGAGAGCCCAGGAAGGGGCACTAGCATAGAGACATACGGAGAAGGCCCTAGTGCGGGCTAGATTACAGAGGAGGACCCGAGAAAGCGGTTGTGTATTTTGACCGAACAACGTCTGTCCCATCTGCAAGGCTTGGGGCGTGGTATTAGGGGTTGGTAGGAGCCACGCATAGCCCATAAGGCTGGGGTGCCTGAGTAGCACCCATCATACGGGGAGACCACAAGAGTCCGAAAAACCACGGGGACAGAGGTTCCCAGTTATAACATCTCCCCATAGCCCTTGATATTGCCGCATACAAAGTTTAAGAACTCCTGGGAAAGCAGATTTAAAATATTTATCAACTTAAACCTGTCTGTTTCCACTGAAGACTGTCAGCTGCAGAACTACTGCGGATGAAATGTCCTTTATTGGTATTGTTCACATTATATCAATTGCCGTTGACAGGTTTCACTCTTAAAACCATTGTGGCATTGGTATTTTATGTGAAAAAAAAAATGACAATAATTATTGTTTGTGAAAGGACCACTGCTTTCCATTGGAACATAACCAACAACTTTAGGATGTTTTTTTTTTCTATATTCCCTAAAATAATGTGCACTATGATTGTAAGAAACCACCAGTACAATCTTATTCATCCCCCTAAAGCTTCTGCATTTTGTTAGGTGAATTGTTAAGAGGTCAACTAGTCTCAGGTATCAGAAGCTACATGGTATAATTTAATTTGTCAGTTAGCATATGCTATCACCTGGAAATCAGTTGTTACATCTGATTTTATTTATACTCTTAAAGTGATTATAACATTTTTATTGTCTATTCTATTACTGACAGTGGTCTCAAGATTTAGGAACTGATGGTTATAAATGCTAATGGAAATTTGTTAAGATCTCTTACTATTAAAAACTGTACATAGCCTGAAAGTAGTATCATCTTACTCCTATCAGTTTTGACAAGCACTCATGTTTATCTAATAAGAACCTGACAGTGGACAGGTTGCAAATTGTGTGTAAGATTTATTCACTATCATAAGCCCCTGAGGACTCCTCTCTTTGTGCATCTTGCTGGACACAGGGTATGGCAGCATGCTTCCCCATTCCAAAAAAGGAACAAGGATGGTTTCATTTGTACTGTATTTCTTGGAACAGACTTATATCTTCTCTTTTTTTTTAAATGCCCAAAGTCAACAACATCTAAGGAACATAGTATCTAGGGACAATATTTTCAGAAGCACAAAACTTACATCTATGATGATAATAATTTTACATTTTGAAGGCCATCTCCATAACATGACATTATTAAAAATATATGAAAGCTGAGATCAGTGATGGTGTTTAGGCCATAAAGAGTTGTATTCATTTTGGAACTGGTTATTCTGTGACTTGTTCCAATATGGAGAAGTGGCAGGATTGGTGTGTCAGCACATCACCCTTCCAGTCAGGTTTACTTAGTGTCTGGATATACTACCACTGTTTCACCAGGTGGCTGGGAAGACCACAAATCCCAGCATGTTTTATACTGGTCAAGTGTTCATTAGTTACCCTGACTCTGCCAGCATTGAACAAAGTGCCTATTTGCTGTTCAAACTGTAGGAAGAAACATTTTGGTGGAAGGAATTTTGGGGGATTTCACTGTGCAGCTCATGTCTTCACCTACCAACCCGTATTTTTGCTGCATTTGGGATGCCACCACCCAGCTTCCACCACCATCAACTGCAATGGATCTGTATTGTGGTGTGGTCCTGGTTGGCCCAGAATTATGAAGTCATGGGGGAGATTGAGCAAAAGAGGCAATATTCGTGGACTCTGATGGCCACAATGACAACCATTCATAATGAGAGCAGAGGAGAAGTAGTTCTGGGGAAGAAGTTCATGAATATGCTTGCTGCCAAACAATGGGCAGTGTGTGGCTATTTCACATCAGCATATGCTGTTCTGAAGATGTTTTGGGCATGGAGGTTCACACTGACCTTGTCTTACACATACAGCAGTGGACAACAGGGAAGCAGGCTCCCTTTTCTGTGGAGAAGTGTATTGCCATCACTATATGGAATCTTGCAATCCTAGTTTTGGGTCCACTGCAAACCATTTCAGCATTGGCAAGCTGATGGCTCAAGAGGCTGTATGGGTGTGTTATGGTCTCACTCATCATACAGCTTGATGACCCACAGGAGGTCAGCAAAGAAAGGACCATTGCTTTCCATTGGAACATAACCAACCGCTTTAGGATGTGTGGTTGTTTTTTGTTTTGTGTTTTTCCTATATTCCCTAAAATACTGTGCACTGTGGTTGTAAAAAAACACCAAATTGCAAAGATGCCAATCTAGGTAACCTAATTTGATTGGGGCCATCAATAACACACACACATCACTGTCCTTTCCTCTGTGCAACAGGGCTGTGAATTCATCAACCAGAAGGGTTATGTTTTGATTGTGCTTCAGGCAGTTGTGAACCACTCTAGCTGTTGCATGCACATAAATGCTGGATCATTGAGCAGGGTTCATAGTGCCAAAAATATTTAGAATCTTCCTCCTCCATGAACTGATGGAGCATAAGGACTTTGCTCCTGGCTTGCTTGACATCTTGTTAGCTTGATAGCTTGTTTGACTATGAGGGACTGTTTATACTACTAAGCAGTATAACAGAAATATGAAAAGGGAGGCCAACAGAACAGCTAAACAAATACAACTGAAAAAGCACCCCCTCAAATCTACATGGGTGAAATCCATCACTCATGATGAATGAGCAACAGCTCATGAATATGAGCTGTACCTTTGTATGCATGTTTCCAGGTGGCAGCAGCCTATACTTAAGGGTTGTTCAGGCAGCAGGGTCTGCCTGTCTGATGGCTGAGAGGTGCTTTCTCCCACTCCTGCTGTGGGGGAACCCCTGTGGGATAATGAAGCTTGGTGGCAGCATGTGCTCCCAGGGGCCACTGGACAGTCCCATGTGTGTTAAATTGCAGGATGGCAAAGCCAGCATCAAAGATACTCTTTGTCTGCATATTCAAGACAGACATGAGGCAACCCACAGACTTTTGCTGACCCCTCCTAAACTCTCTGAGCATCTTATTTGTACATTCAGGAATAGGTGCATAATACTCCACAGCTTCTGAATACTACCTGGCAAGCCAACAGTGGTGCATTGTTAATACTTGATCCTGTGCTTGAATATGGCCAGTCATTGGTAGTGGTATATCTTCCTCCCTCCATTGCCTGACTTCTGTGAACCAGAAGTGGCTGACCTCCATCAGAGAAGACAAAACACTATCTTTGTGCAGGTGCAGGTCGTCCTTTGCCTGGAAGCTTTCTTATCACCGGTCTCTGACTGCAATGTTGGGCAATTATATGCTCTTGAGCTGCCATCACCACCATTTGCAGGTGCTGTGCCTGAAAAAAGAGGTCAATGAATGGGAGTTCATTTTTCCTTGGTGTTGCCCTGATAGCATGTAGAACTCCTCAACAAAAGTTGCACCTTGTAAGGCTATACAGCCTCTGGACAGGCTTAATGGACCTTCAGACTGTCACCCTGATCTTTCTGACCCACAGTGGAGCCAGCCCATGCTCACTGCTGTCTAACACTGTCCATCTTGCCTCTTACAGGAAGAGATAATGATCCCTGATGACTTTGACTTTCGATGTGTGCAGGTATGATACAATGCCTTACCATAATGTTTGGCTCTTCCCTGGAATGTCAAGACTTCCTCAGATGTGTAATGAAGCCAGTACTGTTCTCCCTTTCCTTAGACAGGCTCCCTGCTTATCTAAGATAAAACTCACATAAAGTATTCTATAGTTTTGTGTCTCTGTCATTCTTACTCTTAGAATTGTAACAACTGTTGTCTTTCTTTGTGACAAATAAATCTGAAGGTTTTCCAAAGGGCCTTATCTGTAATCTTTACTTACGGTTCTATTCAGGTCTGCCAAATCACTGTGTTATAATAATACTTCTTAATATTTTCCAGAAATGTGTAACAATTTATCCTATGAACCCTGTTGCTGCTTCTTTGTTATCCTGTCAAGTGTTAAGTTTCTGTAGTAGGCCAAGCCCTATTCCTTTTACTAATGATGCCATCACTGACATAATCTGTGATCTCTTGAAATATAGCAACATGTGATTTGGTTCTGTTTTCTCTGAGACATGGCATGAACTATATATTGGGTGAGTGGATGTCTGATTAAAAGAGATGGGTGTATGATCCCAATTGTTACGTCTCAGCTCTGTATTCTTGGGGAACCCTGGTACAGGATGCAGTCTGTCTGACTCACAAAAGACTCACCCCCCCCCTCAAACAGAAAGCCTGAAGCAGAGGCTGCAGTGAATTCTGGGACCAGAGAAGCAGGAGAGCGCTGCATGATGGGGAATCTGTGCTTCCAATGTTAATCAACCCATGTTCACACACACCCAGCTCAGCATTTATCAGACCAGTTCTAATCTGGATTTACTAAGGACTTTTCCCCCCCAGACACACACACACAGCTCTAAGTTTAATAGGCATCTCGGGCCGTACATTCCCCGGTCCCACTATGGGAGGCCTATTTAAACTTGATTGACTAAAACTCGGTTGCCGGGTTAGGGAATGCTGAGGCAAGAGACCGAGTCAGAGGGGGTATGGGCAACATTTGAACAATGGTTAAGGGTTCATCACAGCATCCAGCCTGCTGGAGCCCTAATCCCAGGTGTTGTCATATCTTTCCCGAGACGACTGGTGGGAGTCCTCTCCACAAAAGGTTATGAGCACCCCAATAATTGTTTTAAGTCTGTTAAAAGACTATAGTAAGATCTGGAAAAGTCATGCTAAGCTGAGGCTTGTGCACAACAAGTAAAAATCCAAAATCCTGATGCTGCAAGCTATCTATTGTTCCTGAAGAAACCATGAGATATCCCATCAGTATATCTGCCACCCATAGGAATTTCAAGCTGGCTCCCAAGTATTTGGGTTACTCCCTAATCTTAAGTGTTTCCTGATTATCAATCAGTTTCCTGAGATGGTCCAAACCAGATAACCCCTTGTCAATAGAAAAGACAATGATTTACACTACTGAGGGTGCTTCAAAGCAGCTGAACTGAGGGTATAAAAATCTGTAAGTGTGTGTGCTGCTAGAAGAGGAAAAGGAAGGAAAAGAAGTAGAAGCAGGAGGAAAGAAGGAGAAGAAGAAAACCCCTGTGCTGACACCATCCCCTGTCGTTCTTGGGACGCTGGAAGAACAGATCATCTCTCTCTTCAAGGATTGTGCTACGGACTGTGCCTGTCAGCTTTGCAGCCTGAGTACCGTGGACTAGGTGAGATCCCAGCGTTCTCTGTCTTCTTTCTAGGCATAAACTTCTGAACCTGAACTGTATCAGTTAAGCTTGAGCTAAGTTTCCCCAAATACTTAGTGAAACCAGGGTAGTATTGTCATTGTTGGTGTTTGTTTTTCTTTTGCATGTCTATTACTACTAGTACTATTATATATTTCATATGCTTAGCAATAAATAACTTTTATAGTCAAACTGGTAGTAATTGGGTATATTTTTCCTTCTCTGCTTCTCTTTCCTCCCGTGCTCTGCAGCAACGCTTCTTTTACCTATGCTAAAGATCCCTGTGAAGCCCAAATTATTGTGGGGTCTGCTCATCAAGAGGCCAAAGATTGGGACGTGCTGAGTTTGAAACACATAAGGGGATCAGCTTGTACAGGCTGATTGACCCAGTTTGACTCAGACGTGCCCTTATGAACTGAATACTGGCCCATGAGGGTGTCAGCTGGACACCCAGCCGGATTCAGAGGGATTCTGTTTATCTGTGTGCTTGTGTCTGACTGCATTTTATTGTTGCTCTTATGAACTGATTCTTGGCATATGAGGGTGTCAGCCTGTCCATGCTGATCAGCCCGGCCAGGTCAGGCGTGTCACGTTAATTTGTGTGTGTTTGTGTGTATGACTGATTTGGTGACTGGAGGAACCCAGCCCATTGAGATTGAGTCCTGCAAGATAGCTCCACTGGGGGTGAGGGCTTGCAGAAGGGAGAGATACAGCTCCATATAGTAACACAAGCAGCACATTGACAGAATCACCAAGACCCTAGAAACTATCCCTAATAAATGAGCACACCCCAAAGTAATGGGCAAATTTGGTAACACAATATCCTCAGATAAATTTCCTATGACATTCCTTGTATTGAACAATTATACTTGTTAATGTGAGGTAGCTAGGGAGAAGGGCTGTCAAGGTGAATTTTAGTTACAGAAAACTAAGCACTAAGAAGATCAGGAAGGGACATTTTTATCAACTATGTGCCTCTATGGGTTCATGGAAGGAAATGATAGGATTAAGATTGTTTTTACTCTCTGTCCATGTCAGTATTCAAGCAAGAGGTATCCTATTAAATGGTCAGGAATAGGAGCATTACCCAGTGGTCACCCTCCAGGAGCTGCATGGACTGATCTGGGCTCCCCTGAGATTGTCTGGCCTAAAATGCAACTGATCAGATTGCACCTTCTTTGGCAGCCATTGGTCTTAGGAGACGATACAGATTGCACATTTGGTGAGTTACTGGGGGTCCACCACAGCTTCTTGAGTGGCTGAGTCTGACATGTGACAAGCAGACCCTCTGGCAAACTGCATATACAAACTTGGTTGAACTTACTTCTGCATGCTGACTACCATCTTGTCTTGCCTGCCTCCAATGCCTTTTTGCTGCCTCATCATTGACACCCTCCATCTCAAAGTGATGTAAGCCCTGCTTCACAGTAGTTTACTTCTTACAGAAGTCTGAAGTGATTTGATTCCCAGTATTGGCCATCGATGAGCAGCTTGAAAATATTTTTCTTGCAGGAATCGACAAAACGGAGTTTGGGCCATCAAAGTTAACATTTGCCAGTGGCCAGCTCACCAAAGGGTATGTGCTTTGGATTCAGCCATCTCTCATGATTCACATGAATTAGCCAATGGAGGTATCTCTGTCTCATTAGCACAAACATGCTGGGTATGTTGGCTCATTCCAGAACAGCAACGTTGGAGATTTTGTTATGTCATATTATGCCCAGGATACAGCAGAGGCATTGAAGATGAAAACTGTTCGTGGCATAAGGAGTCCGTGTTTCACTGCCATACATATGTAACAGAGAGCCTGGGGCTCCCTGTTACTTGAAGATAAAAACAGCCCAGCCTGGGAATGCTGCAGCCTGGGCAGGGCACAGCAAGGGTAATAATCTAATGGAACAATTAGCAGGCAGGAGGTAAACTGATTGGAGGTAGGCAGGGCCCTGGGAACATATAAGCCCAAGGCTGGGGCTGGCAAAGGGGTCTCTCCCTAGCAGGTCCAGGGGAAGGAGCTCTTACCTAGGAGAGCCACCTGGGGATGCTAGGCTGACTGCTTTTCTGCCTGCAGGAACAGAGACACTTGGGGAGATCACAAGGAGTCTACGCTGGGAGGTATGCTGTATTAGTGAAGTTTTACACTCTTAAAGAGGCAGAGGGTGCTTCTGCTTCTGCTTCTGTTATAGCCCAGGAGCTTAAGATTTATGTTACTGTTTATACTGGTGGTTTGGGTTAGGACTATAAGGGGTGGTTTACAGAGGTCTCCTTGGTGCCCAAGAGGCATGTGATCCCCTTGAGCCTTGCCAAAGGCAGATGCAAGGCCTGAGTTATGCTGAGCCCAGTTAGGGGCAGAGTGCAAGGCTGTAGAGCAGATAGGGGCCAGGGTCCTGGTGCCTGAGATGGGCACAATGAAATAGGGGCCAGGGGCCTGGCACTCAAGAAGAGCACAGCCACACAGGGGCTAGGGGCCAGCAGACAGAAACCAGGGGCCCGGTGATTGGAAAGGCTAGAGCTGTTCTTATATTTAAAGAAAGCTGACCACTTTTATCAACAATGTGCTTCTATGGGTGCAGGGAAGGAAGTACTAGGATTAAGATGATCTGTAGTCTCTTTCCACGTTGGTATTCAAGCAAAAGGCATCCTATTAAATGGTCAGTATAAGAAGTAGTATCCAGCAGTCAAACTCCAGAAGCTACATGGACTGATCTGAGCTCCCTTGAGATTGTCTGGCCTAAAATGACTGTTCAGGTTGCAAATTGGATGGAAAACCAACAATCATAGGTATGTAACCGTTCTGCTACGTGTTTCCAATAGAAAAAAAAGCTGAGATCAGATATTTAAGGGTGCATTTTAAAAATAGCCACAACTAGACACCAGGGTTCAAATCTACTCAGGGAGCAGATAAAATGAAATCCAAGTTTTGCATATATATTTTCAGTGAGTTCCCTAAGCCAGTGAATAAAAAGGAACACATCCTCTCCTTTACTAGTTTTGTGATTTCTTTTTTGCCCAGCTAAACATATCCCAAGAATTTAATTCAAATTTGTAAGTAGTTCTAGGTGACTGAAACTACATTTTTTTCAATTAATTTACTTTTCACTGAAAAAAATCCCAGCCATTTATAGAGATACATAAATAGATATTTCAAGGCAATAATTTCATGCAACTTTTTTTCATGCAACTAATATTAATTATATTCAATAAATATGTTAAATTAATCCATCCCTGCTGAAAGCTACTATGTACCCAATACAATTTAACAAACTGTAAGAACGGATCTGTTGCAGACCTTCTGCAGTACCATGCCTGCCCATTTCTCTTCCAGGAAAGACAGATTCATCAACACTTTGGAAAACAAGAGATTATCATTATTTCATCCTAGACCAGAAATACATAGGATCATTGGCTGTACACACAAACCCTGGTTTAGAATTATCTCCAAGGTTCATCCACATAGAACAGTTGATAACATGAATAAGAATATGTGCAATTTACATCTTTCACTTTTGAAATGTTTGCCCATTCAAACAGCCCTTGAAAACAATGGTATTTCCTTTGTGATGATTTTGCTGTTGTGTGAAGAATGGTGTCAAACAATGTTATAGAGCAAAAATATTCAGAAGAAAGGACAAACAGTAGGTAAAGAATGATCAGACCAGTTATATCAGGGAAAAAAATAAAGCAAAACCAGTCTCTGAATTGCAAATAAATGTAAGACAATTGTGCTGAGCAAAATTTGAAAATAAATGACTGAATAACTGGATAAAAAACAGTTAAGTTAGAATCAGCAGGAGGGACTTATAAGAAAACTGGAGTTTTCAAGGATAAATTACAAAAGCTGTGAAAAAAATGATGTTTTTGAAGAATCTATGGAGCAAAGGTCTGGGAGAAATTGTAGACACCCTGGAGATGGGGTACAAAAATTCAGATGGAGGTATTTATGGGGATTTTAACTGCTATTTTTCTTCAATTTTAATTTGAAAATGATTGGAAAATAGATACAAAGGGGTTTTTTTTTTGCAAAACAAAATATTTTCTGAATAATATATTACTAAAGCTAAAAGTTGCCTTAATATTAAAATTGTGAACTTAGAAATAAGTTGCTAAATGAGGTGGCTTGTATAATTTAAAATAATGCATAAGCAAACTAGAAATGATAACAGGGATATGTTAATGTTTTTTGGTAAAATATCAGGAGCTTTAATTGCCAGTTTAAGAAATGTAATTTTTTTCACCAGTGTCAATATTTAAAAACATTCAAGAAAGTAGTTGATGGAACAAGAAAAAACCTTGTGTATAGCAAAATGTTTAGAAGGGAAATATAACAGCACCTTTGGATAAGCATATGGGTCAAAGATACTTAGGAAGTGCAATATAGTTAGAGACGCCAACCTATAGTCTAGTGGTTAGACTCGATATGGAAGCCTGAGGTTGCAGTTCTAACCACTGAGCTACACACTGTTTCTGTTTCTTGGTCTATACCTATAATTAATTAACAATGTGGTTTACATAATTCAGAACAGGAGACAATAGTTAAAAACAGTCTTTTGTTTTTCTTTACACACCAGATTTAAGAAATCCTGAGAGTTTTGGCATTTCTATGGGTGATGCGAGGTCTAAGACGCATGCAGCTTTTCAGTCAGATGTCTTTTGTCTCAGGCAACTGAGGTGGCTGAGTTTAGCTTGGAGATAGCCAATTCTCTTATTAGGTTTCTCAAAAGCAGCTGTTGCAAATCCCACCCATGGTCCTCACTGACTCGGCTCTAGAAGTAGAGAACATGGAATAGAAGTGCTTTGGTAGACAGTGGAATAGATGTGCATTTATTTTTTAACTGCAGTCTTAAGACTGGTGTTTGCCAGTGCAGGCATATAATATGAAAAGTAAGAATAATAGATGCAGCTTTGGATATTTTTATCAAGCTCATGGGTGGGGAAAAAGACAAAATTCAAATATTTTCTGACAAGTTATACACTTAGGCCTAGATTCACATGGGTGACTTAGCTCAAGTGCTGTCATACCTAATATTTATTTAACCAGATTCCTTGTGGAGTTCACAGGTGGGGCAGGGGAAGGCTCCAATTCACCCACCCCACCCTCCAGCACTGGTTGGGGAACCCCTAGAACAAGCTCCCTTGAATGAGTTCCCTATGCTCCTGTTCTCTCCTCCCATTATGAAATGGGGACAGGCTGGGAGAGAGGAGGGTCCATTGCTAAGGGAAAACAGCTGCAGGTTTGCAGCCAGCAACTAGATTTCCCTTCCTCCTGGAACCAACAGTGAACTTTGGTTTGTTCCAGGGGATTGTAGTAACTCAGAACACTTGCTGCAAAGCATTCAAAGTTACAGCTGTGAGCTGCACTTCTGTCTGCACCCTTTTAGAATGCTCTAGCTGTCCTGAACTTCTGTACAGTTCACACTTAGATCCACCTAATTATGAAACTAAGTGTAAAGTGTGCACCTGAGTGAACCAAGTTAGATCAGGTGGCCATTTTTAATGTGATCTAACCTCCCTAAACTATATGTATCCTAAGAGAGTTAGATGATTCTGTATTTACTCTGAGAGTGTTAGATTTTTATTTCCAAACTGAAGAGTAAAATTTGTCTCTGTGCCTGCCTCCGTTCCAGTAGGCGTTCCCACGCGGCCTTCGCTCGGACCAAAGATCATGTCTGCCCTGGGCTTGTGGGTGGACCCCACAGGCTGCCCCTGCTGGCGTCAGGGCGGGG
>NW_005842686.1:77109-96059 GCF_000455745.1 Alligator sinensis | reverse complement strand
ACTTGGGATGGTACCTCAGTGGGGGGTTCCCTCTTGGGGCAGCCTCCAGGGCCGTCACGTCTCTTGGCGGGCTCTCTCGGGGCTCTGACCTCCCCTACACCCCGGTCACTTGCCACCTTAGGCTATCACTCTTCAGGCCTCTTTGATGCCTTTGGCTTCTCCCCACTCCTGCCCACAGCTTGTCTGCCGTGCGTCTAGGTCTTCTGGCCCAGTGTATGGCCTGTGAGGACCGTCGGTCCGGACCTTCCACAACAGCTCCTTACTACTCTGCTCTAACCACCCGGTGACGGTGTGTGCCTCTCCCACCACCAAGCTTAACCAGAATTCCTAAACTACTGGACTGGGAGGCCCACAAGGGTGCCTCTGGCCTCTGGGCCGAGTGATTCACCCTGGGCTCAGGCCCCACCGCCCAGACGGCTCACCCACTGGGGTGTCTAATTCCCGCCTCTTCCCAAGGCCGCTGGGGCCACAAGGGTCCACTAACTGGCCCTGCTTCATATCTCCATCCATCCTTTATTGCAGCCTGACGAGGCCCCGTTGGACCCGCCCCACTGTTACCTCTTCTAGAGATCCTCTGCGGATGCTGCCGCTGGCTCTGCTGTGGGTGCAGCTGCTGTTTTCCCCATCAGCGTTGCGCCTACCTTCACCGCCGCCTCTGTGGCTGACTGTGCTGCAGGCTCTCCAGCTGGTCCTGCTGTCGACGCTATATGCGGCTTCCTGGCCGGCTCTGGTGTCACCGTTGCCGCCGGCTTTGCTGTCTGCTATGCAGCCGGCTTCCTCGCCGGCTCTGCTGTCGGCCTCACTGCCGACTCTCTTGGAGCCTCTAGTAGCTCCGCCCCCGGCTTTCCATGCTGCCTGGTGCAGCGGCTGATTCCTTCTGAATGAAGGCTCTCCCCTCCAGTCTCCTCACATCACCCGCCCCGCCGCCTCGTCAGGGCTGTTTTTTATACCTTCCAGGCAGCGTCCTCTGCCCCCGCTGCTCGGTCGCAGTCATATATATACGCGGCTGATCACCCGCATAGGTGGTTTTGCTGTGCACCCCTCCTCCGGCTCTTCCGGCTCTACAGGAGGTAAGTGGGGTTCTCTGTTGACCCGGGGTTCCTCTGTTGCGTCGGCTCCCCTGGGACAGTCTCCACCCAGGATATGGAGTCAGTAACAGTTAGGTGTTTAAATTAAGTTTGTTCTTTTTTGCAGAAACGTTTCCAAGTTTATACCCAAGAGCTCGGTAGTTAGGTCATTCACCTAGGACAAACCCACACACATATGCCCTGTCTGTCTGCTTTACAATAAGGATCTGAAGCTGGTTTCTCTAGCTCTCAGAAGAGTGCCCTACCCAGGGCCAGTAATTGAGGCCTCTCAGTTTCAATTTTTTAACCTCTTCTATTTGCAAAAAATAATTAAATATTCATTGGAGCAAAGTCTATAACCTGACCCTCTAACAAGAGATCTCAGGCAGTAAACTCAGTT
This sequence comes from Alligator sinensis, assembly GCF_000455745.1. Classification (NCBI taxonomy): domain Eukaryota; kingdom Metazoa; phylum Chordata; order Crocodylia; family Alligatoridae; genus Alligator; species Alligator sinensis. The sequence goes on along the minus strand of NW_005842686.1, from coordinate 94,592 downwards.
AGCACAAAGTCCTTTTATATTTTACATTCTCAAATGGCATATATTCATTCATACATGCTTATGCAATTGTTTGTGGCATGTATTTACAGATTGTGATACCATTTCACCTATTATTTCACACATTTTGCATGTGTATTATCCATCGCTCTGGCGGGGCAAATTAGTGGCTGTATACAAATGTGTCTGGACATGTGTAGATCCAGAAATGGTAACTGGGCAAAATCCCAGTGACTAGCAGGTGTTAGACTGATAGAGTGGAAGGATCATTCCATGATTGCAGAGGGAAAAGGAGGATTATCCCATATTGTCGTTAAATAGCATAGTGATTAGGACACATACCTAGGAAGCAGCAGACCTAAGTCAGATTCACCCAGATGGTGATAGAACCTACACTTCTGCACAGTGCTTTAACCATCAGGGCACTAATAAATTTGCTATCGGGACTTCATAGGAGCAAAATAAAGCACCAGGAAAAAAAGGCACCTGGTACACACTACAATACTGGTACCAAAATAAATGGAGGCTTGGTCCTCCAGGGAGACATTCTGACTGCTGGCCATAGTATCTCTACTATTTTATTTGTTCCCCAACTGCTCCAGCAAGCCATGACCTGGGGGGAGCTGGGAAAGGGCAGTTTGCCCAAAGTGAAACAATCTATCCCACACCAAAGCATACATGCAGGGGTGTGCGATGTGGCACAGATTTGTGCCACTGCAAGCAAATGCTGCTGCTTGTCTGGACACGGCCCCAGTCTTTTTATCACTTTCTCTGTCTTTCTGACTCAGTAGATATTTAAGTATATATGCAAAGTTGAAAAGCTTCAACAGGAGAGGCTGTGGTACAAACATATATACCACAGGATACCTTAATCTTAATAGCTGGGATATCTTTTTTCAGAGGTGGAAACCTCTGAAACTACTCTGAATCAATCAGTGGAAGAACATAAAATAGGTACTACCATGTAGCAGGTACACCTTTTAACTACTTGATAGGAGGTACCTCCTCTTCTCTATTTGTTTTGTGTAAAGCTGGATGCAGGTGATGACTTCCATTACATATGCTATGAATCTTTCACTAAATTACCTGAGAAATCATAAAATACTGTATCTATGAGTAAAGAAATACAGGTGCCAATGGGGAATAAGAACAAGTAGGCTGAGAGACTGACACCATAACTCTTTTTTGTTTAAAATGCCATGGACAAGCTGGACATCAAAGACTGGATGGGATTAAAACTGACTAATTGTACAAGGAGTGCAAAAGACCAGGAAGAATGGAGGAAAGTTATTGCTACATCAAAGGTGCTCCTATGGTCAGTGCAGCCTCAGGACTGATTAACCATGTATACTACCAATATCAGGAATGTTGTTGTTTTGAAATTAATATTTAATAGTAATATTGTATGAGTAAGTCTTAACTTTTCATGCATTAAGGGAACATATTTTTAATGAGGGAAAATAAAATGCCAGACTGTCAGTGAGATGGCCTTGACTTTCAGATAAATCAGAAAAATTATAAATTGACTTAAAGAGCTTTTATTTGTATATTATTAATTAAAATGGTAATATTATGTCAGGGAAAAAATGTATAATTTATCTTCATATTACTGTTACTAATTACCTGTACAACCTTCAGCATGAACTGCTTTAAATTAATATTTCTCAACAGAACAATTTAAATATTTTTCAAAAAGACAAGCTTAACTGGGTTTGATTTTCTGAAAGTGTAAATGGTATGAAATTAAAACACTATTTTGTTCTGCTTAGGTTCTTAAATCCCTTGACAAACATTATAAAAGATCAGTTTGTACAAGATTATTTCAGGAACCATAAAACATATATATTGTTTTTATATGGTATATTAGTAAGTTTGATCTAGAAAAAAGTCATGACACCATGACAATATTCTTGCTCCAGTTCCATACAAGCATGATGCATTCCTTTTTTTTCTCATTTATTCCTCACAAATCTCTTTTAAAATAAAGAAGACAAGGTTATTTGGGTAAATGTGATGTCTTTTAGACCAATTGAATAGTTGGAAGAATTGTTCTTTACAAGCTTTTGGGTTCAAGCACCATGCTTCAGGCACAAGGCATCTGTTAAAGTAGATGAATTGGTACTTGAGTAAGGTCTTTTCAGAATTAAGATAATTTATTAAGAATCAAATGTATGAATGGCAATGGTCATACATTGTACAGCAGGTTACCTTGGGATCATGACCTAAATTATTTACTTACTTTATTACTATTATTATAATACTACATTCCAGCATATACACATGGCCTAATTTTTACAACTTGCATTCAATGGTAGCACCTTTGACATTTCAGTTCTAGAGAAAATAAATAAGGTTTTAAGGAAATTATTTTATGAGTGGGACTGTACCATTATAAAAATCTTTTGTTATGAGCCAGATACATACATATGTGTTCCCTTCTATTTCTCATCTTGCACGTGACTAAAAAATACTGGACCAAAACCCCTTTGCAAAAAAGACTTCATTGAAACTGATATTTTCCCATGAAACATGCATTTCAGCTTCAACAATACAGCATATCAACTTATTTTTCTAACAGATCTAATAATTATCCTCATTTTACAGAAAAGCAAGTTAGGTGAAAAAAGGATGAACAACTGATTTAAGGTTTCACAGTATGAACTTCAAAAACTACATCATCTCATAATTAGGTAGGCATCATATTCAAAAAAATTATTTCTTCTTACAGTCCTACAAAGAAAACTTGACTGTGTAGCCCCATAATAGGAATCTTTAATGTTGAAAATTGAAAAATGTATTGAGTTTGGGTGCCTCCAAGATGAGGTGGCAGCTGGGAGGAAGTCTTAAGTATCTCAATTTTAGACTTAAGTTCCTAAATGTTGCCTAAATCCCATTCTAGGTCTCTGTTCCTTTTTTGGATCTAGACCAACATTCTCTCAGAAGAGGTTATGTCCTTCAAAGATTCTCAGCATTTTATAAATGTGTTTTGGCATCTCTCAAGATCAACTGAAAGATGGCCAAGCAATAAATCCTGTATGTGGGGAGAAAAAACCCCACAAAACACTTAACTATTGATCCTGGAGACTGCACTAAACAAACTAACCCCAAGTCTGTGAAGAGCCCAGTTAAAGTTACAGAGCCCCATGTCATCAAACAGATCCATTTTTCCTGACTAACTTGCAGGATCAGGGCCTTAATATCACAATAAATTAATTGATTTCCATTTAGTTAGTATAACTAGATTAAACTGAACAAAAATGGGCATGCCTACATGTGCTATTATTGTGCTTTAGGTTCACTGTGCAGTAAAATCCTTCACAGTAAGCCTTTCCCAGGAGCACATCTATATGTGCATCCTGTTGGGAGCAGACGCATCTGCCCTGCTCTGCTCCTCTGAAGCAAGCAGGAGGAAATTCAGGCTCCTTCAGCTGCTAGCCCAGATGCTGGCAAGGGACACAGGGGCTGGTCCTAATGCACATAGAACCAGGAGAGTTATGCTGGCTGCAGTGGCAGATATCTCCGGGCCCCATGCACTTTGGGATGGGTCCTGATGTTCACAGGACCAGGAGACGGCTAACGTTGCAGCCAGCAGAGCTCTTCTGTTCCTGTGTTCCTGTTCCTGTGTTCTGTGTGGAACACATAGCTGCCAGCAGGACCCCTGCTGGGTGAGGCTTTCCTGTTCAGCAGCGGGTTCACCAGGAGCAGTCCTGGGCATGGGGCAACTGCCGGTGAGCCTAGTACCCCATCACTCAGCAGGGAGCTCGTTGTTAGCTGCCTCGCATGGGTTCCCAGCACTTGCCAGCCCTCCAGAGCAGCTCTAAATGGCATGTAACTGGGAAGTCTGGAGAGGGAGCGGGGCATGAAGTTCCTAGGTCTGTGCAATGCAGAGCTGCTCCAGAAAGCACTTGGGGGCTGGGTTCCCAGCCCCCATTCCCTCTCCGCAGTTCCCAGCTCCACGCTGGGAACCAGGAGCCGGGATGGTAGACAGAGCTCCCCAGTCCTGGCACTTATCAGTTCCTGGCTACTTGGGGGATCTGGGAGCTGAGCAGTGCTAGGACCAGCGACAGAAAACTCTCCATCCCCTGTGGCCCCCTGCTGCCTAGGCTGACCAGAAGCAAATTTGCTCCTGATCAGCATCTACAAGTACAGTACTCTGTAGTAACTACTGCACAGTATTTACAGATACTAGTTAAATGCTCAGCAGCCTAATTTACTGCACAGTAAATGCCATGCATGTTTAGATGGTGATGCTTTACTGTGCAGTACATTAGTCTATTGCACAGTAATGCAACTCAAATAGACACACCCAATCTCATTTATTCTAGTTTAAATCTGGGGTAACTCCTTTGAGTTCTGTGGATTTGAACTGGTATGAACAGAAGTAGATTTGGCCCATAATATAAACCTCAAAGTCAGAGGCATACTACAGCCAGAAGTTATTAAGGGTCTATCTGTTAGGTTTGTGTAGATAAAGGAGATTAAGAATCAAGATGTGGAGATTTAAAAAGGACTTTCTCAGATGGAAATGCTTTAGACTTCCAGTGAGAGCTCATTACAGTTTATCCCTAGTTGTAGATGTTCACTCAGCAATACCTTACTTTGTATATGAAACTCAGAAAATTCCTTTTCCCAAATGACAAGAGAAATATTTCATAAGAAAGAAGAAACACTTTTTTTCCCCTCTTTCTTAGAGACGGAAGCTAGCAACATGGAAAGTTTTATATCATTGTTGCAAATTTCACTGAAGATATCAAATATCAACAGCATCAGAAATAGCACAGAAGTACATACATTAATCTAAATAGGTAACTGAAGACTGAGTGATGCAAGGCATCTAGAAGGTTGCAATTTTCCAAGCAATGTAAGTCTTCAGTAAGTGAAGCTCAAATTGAGTTAGAAATAGGCAGTAATTTAGAGAGAGGATCTGACATATTCCATCACTTGATTTAAATAGTAGCTTGGGGATATATTTTTCCTGATTTCGCTATCACTACTGACGGACTTCTAATGAGTGACATATTTATGAATAGTCTAACCCATTTGCCCAGAATGCATGCTGTTAGGCCAGCCTTAATCCCTTCATGGCACATCAGACGTAAGTGCAGTGTTCTAGTACAGAAGGCAGTGTATTAAGGTTAGTGTAGTGATTTTTTTCAGTTTACCAGCTGGGGAAAAAAATATTTTGGATTACATTTGGATTAAATGAAATTGATTTTTTTATGAGTTTTTTTTGTCACCAGAATAAAAACAAAAAGATTTAATTTAATTTGATATAAAACATTCAAGTTTATAATTCTGTATAATACTTATTTTGTTTAATTGATAAAAGCATTTACTTTTATGGTAACAGTCACTCAGATACTCCAACTCCTAAAAGAGTGTGTCAGTTACCAGGTTAAATTTATCCTTTCTGTCTCGATTTAACTATTTATATAAAAGTTGACCAATGCCAAGGAACACAACTGAGGGAGCCCTGTTTCAAATTTTCCTGTATCCTGGTGATTAGAAAACACAATGGGAGACACAAGATCAACTCACTGAACTGAACCAAGTATGGAGTAGATTTGGATGTGCCTTCCTCATCCCTCAGGGAAATGTCTAATCTACTGAAGTATGAGTCTGAAATGGAATTCTCCCAACCTTCTCCCCAGCCTTTATAACTTCTACTTTGTATGAAATACTTAAATAGTGAACGAGACATTAAAAAAAACCCCAAACTTCCTAACCTAGTAATTAGGTCATTGATGGGAGAGGTTAAGTATTTATACATGTTTTAGTATTTATACAAAGTGGAACAATATCATCAGTGATTTGGGCACTTCACTATTAACTAGGAAATACATGTTTGAATCCAAATTGTTCATAGGTTGAGTAATCCTCTAAAGCCATAATTTGGACAGTACCAAGTTCTCTATTTAATGTTAAATTTGTAATTGGGTAGTAGATTAGATTGAGGCTTATTCCTCTGTCTCTGTTGTCTCACTATATCACTGTATGTTAGTTATTTCACTCACCTCTGCCTGAGCTTCACAGACTAAAAAATATAAACTAGATATTAGCACTCCTTTACACAGTGGTTAGAGATCTGTACCTTCATATAACTATCTAATATTAATGCTGGAAATGTAAAATAAACTAAAATGAGATATTTTATGTCTTAATCATATATTTACCCAATTCTAATATTATAACAGCCCACGTCTGTCTGTCTGTCCGTAACACTTTATTTACACTCTGATTGGCTGACAAAAACAGCCAATCAGTGTTCTCCAAGCATAGTGGAGCGCCGCTATGATTCTGAAGCCATGCCAAGGACTGGAGAGAGGGTCTTGGCCTCAGCTACCCCACCCCACTCCCTGCAAGAGGCAGAACAGTGGCAGCATGGGGCACTCCATCCCAGCCCCCCTCCCGAACCCCGCATAATTCTTGATGGGCAATTGGCTAGTACTATAATAAAAGAATCCCTTAACTATTTAAAAAATGTGTGTGATTACATCACTAAATAAGTGGAACTTTTAAAGTGATTGATTTGTATTTACATAAACTTTTCATTATATCAAATCAGTCATAGTAAGAAAAAAGAGGCATTCTTAATTTGACATAAATCATGCAACAAAACAAACAAGCTGTGATTAACCACATTTATAAGAATTCATATTATTATGACCTTACAATAAACACCATCTCTCTCTGAAGTAATTTGATGAACTTCTTCTGAAGAATGTTTAAATATATTAGTGAAATTTGAAATGAATCAGCTGTATTTCATGCTAAAGATAGTTTCTTTACTTTCTTCTCTGAAAAAAAAACAGTATTCATTTTGAAGGTAATTAGGAGGTAAAACTCTGAAATCTTGCATCACAGTTTACATTATTTTACTAATTCTAATTAAGCAAGCAAAACAGAGCAGATCACACCTTGCTGCAGAAGAACATTAAAATTGCTAGGAATATATTCCTACAGAACATGATTACCAAGGAATTCAGAATGCCCTTTTTAACAAAGCATCAACAAAATACTTTTAACAGTTCAAGTATGTTCTGGTTCAAACTGGAAAACTAATGGAAAAAATAATTTTACAATAATATATTCCATAGCATTCAGGAAAAATTGAAACATTATTTGTAAATATAATTTTAATGAACTCTACTTCTATTATATTCTAGAATTAATAATGCCTATGTTACATTTTTTGACCACGGTCATTGTTGTAAGGTTGGGGACCTACTCACAATTTTACTGCATTAGAAGTATCAATACATTCTAAACACTACTTTGGAAGTAACCAAAGTTCCCTCTAAGATGCACGTGCACAGCCATGCACAACTAAAAGTGAGGCCACACACAGTCTTTTCAAGGCTGTGCACCAGGTGAGGTGGGGGAGCGAGCCTGGCATGAACTCAGCCAGCCCCGGGGAAGTGCTCTACTCCTCTACATCAGGGCTGGAGCTGGGGGTTGGTGGCTGGAGCCAAGAGGCTGGGGGCTGGAGCCTAGGGCTGGGGGCCGGAGCTGGAGGCTGGGGCCAGGGGCTGGAGCTGGGGGCTGGCGCAGACTCCACTTGCTCCGGGGAATTGCTCTTCTCCCCCACATCAAGTATTCCACTCCCTGGGCCTTATGCCACGTGTCTCCTCGCTCCCCAAGGCCATGCAAGGGAGCCGAGCAGTGTCCCAGAGCTGGTGTAGCCTCACCAGGGCAGGCAGCAGCTCCTCCTCAAGGTGAAGGTGTAGCAAAACCCCCAGTTTTTCTTTTTTTTCTTTATTTTAAAATGCATTCCCTCCCCTTCCCCAACCATTTCTGACTTTTTCTCTCCTCTATTCCCTATAGATAAGTATAAGTGAGCTCGGACTTAGGATAAGTTTTTAACCTTTTTTTTTTTTTTCTAGCAAGTTTTTAGTTTTGGATATCCACTGTTGTATATTGTATTATTATTAGGTTTGTATTGATTCTTACTGTTGTATATTGTATTATTATCATTTTCATATTGATTGCTATTGTTTCATATGGATATTGTATGGTTTAGGCCTGTGTTTGTAAGTGAACCAAAGGCATGTCAAGTTTCCATTTTATATGTCAAGCCTCCATCTTCTGTCCTCTGCCTGGGCATCCCATGTTGCAACTGTATGAGTCACATACTCCTCCCATGTTAATTGGTTCTCAGATGAATAAGAATGATTGGGAATGATTGAAATACAATGGTAGCAGGCCTCTACTGAATGGACTGTAACACAACTGTATGAGTCACATACTCCTCCCATGTTAATTGGTTCTCAGATGAATAAGAATGATTGGGAATGATTGAAATACAATGGTAGCAGGCCTCTACTGAATGGACTGTAACAACTGGGCCATCACCTCGCATCGATTCATCCAGGAACCATGGACCTCACCCAGGAACAGAGATAAGAACCCAGAATTTGAAAGACAAAAGATCCTGCAGAACCAGCAACTCAACCATTATACCTCACCATTACAGACACCCGAAACTGCACATTCCTGCATGGAACACACATGCTCAGTACACCAGGGGCTGACCCTTGCCTGGGCATGCCTCCTGTCACTAGGGTCACACAGGGTCTGCCCCTATAAAAAGGGGCAGTGAAGACAGACCCAGTGGGACGCCCTCTCCATCTGGACCAGCACCATGCCACACCACCTATCCACCCAGAGGCCCTGCCGGTGACCCCTCTCTAGATAACACCTACTGGACAAGGACCCTTTTCCAGTCTGGATAGGTAGATATTACCTGCACACCTTCTCTTACAAATTGTGCTCTCTCTCTCTCTCTCTCTCTCTTCCTGGACTTCAGTGGACTTCAGCCCCTGCACCAAGCCTCTCTAACCCCTGCTGCCATTGTGTGCGTGTGTGTGTGTGTGTGTGTGTGTGTGGGTGGGTGGGTGGATGCAAGGGAACCAATAAGACATTGTGTCACTATCTCCCCTGTTCAATAAAACTACTGTCATTTGCAACCCTGAGTTGGGTCATGTTTTACTGAATCCCAGTCCCTTTCTTATCTTAAATTCCAGACTCATTCTCTCCTCTCTCTCTCTCTCTCTCAGCTCCAGCCCCTGCCCCTATCCACTAGTTTCCCGATCTCCTCTCAATTCCTACTGCCTTTTCACTGTGACTTTCTGCTGCCTTTCTCTGCTTTCCTGCTGCCACTACCACCTTCCAGTCTCTCCTGTTGTTTTTCCTGATTTTCTGCTGTCCCCCTGCTCCCCACGATCCTACTGCCTTTTCCCTGTGACTTTCTGCTGCCTTTTTTCTGCTTTCCCACTTGCTCTGCCACTTTTCAGTCTGTCCTGATGCTTTCCCTGTGATTTTCAGCTGTCTATCTCTCTGTTTTCATTCCTCCCTTGTACCTTCTGTAGTCCTCCCCTCTTTCAGCTTCCCAGCTCCTTGTGGCTGTCCTGCAGTTTTCTCCAGCCTTTCTCCAGCTCCCAGCACCGACTGCCACTCCCTGCAACTTCTGTGGCTCCCCACACCCAGAGCCCCTCTTTAACACCCACACTTTCCCTTAGTCCCATTTTCCCCCTTCCCACCTACCTTTTCAGCTCCCCCATAGCTCTGGCTCCAGTCCCAGCCTTTGTGCCGGTATTGCTACCCTGTTCTGTAGGCTTTGGGCATTGTCTTTTAATCAATTAAGATCAATTAACCTAAAGTTTCCCCTGATCCTCAGTTCTTCAGCCCAGGCCCCTATAGTCTACAGGTTCTAATCCCAGCCCTGGTAACTTTAACTCCCTACACTTCTACTTTCTTACCTTAAACTTTCCCCAGGTATCCCAAGTACACCAAGCACATACATATATACATACTTGCATACACATAACAACACCCAACTTAGGAACTCACTTGTGTGTATGTGTAGGTGGGTGGTATGTGTGTGAATTAGTGAATACACATATATAGATATCATTGTGTGTGTGGTATATGAATTAGTAATCAATGTATGTGTATTGGAAGTGCAGGTGTTGGTAACTGGTAACTGATTCTGTCTAAATGTGGTGTGTGTAGCTTATATGGGCTTAAACTGATGATAGGTGTACATGAACCTAAACTAGTTATTTTGAACGTGTGTATATGAGTTGCTAGTGTGAGAGTGTGTGTGTGTGTGTGTGTGTGTGTATGGCATTGTGTGCGCGATATAGAAATTAGTGATCTGTGTCTAACTTTTGAGGTGTACAGTGTATGTGCTTGAATTGGTGATAGGTATGCATGTGCCTAGGCTGATTTGGATGTGTGTGTGTGTGTGTGTGTGTGTGCACCTACTATTTTGTGTGTTTATATATGTGCAATTGTGTCACACCCTCCTGTCTAACAGCGCAATATTGAGATCCTGAGAGTTGGCCTGACCCCTCAGGGCAACAAAGCAAGGCAGGGATGGAGGCTGGGGTGGGGGGCTGGCCTGGGCTTTGCTGGCTCCGGGGAAGCACTCCACTCCCTGGCCCTGATGTAGGGCAGAGGAGCACTTCCCCAGAGCTGGCAGAGCCCATGCCAGCCCCTGGCTCCAGCCTCCAGGCCCCAGCCTCTCTGTCCCAGCCCCCAGCCCCTGGCCCCTGGCTCCCAGCCTGCAGCCCCCAACACCTTGGCTCCAGCCCCCCGCCAGCTTCTGGCCCCCAGACCTCAGCCCCCTTTGGTAAGTGTCCCATGCTGGACCAAGGTGGAGCACTCATGGACCAAGGCAGCACACTCACAGATTGCTACTCCTTAGAGGGAACATTGGAAGTAACCAAAATTTAATGCCTCCCTTTTTTCTGCCTACTGGAGTGTGCTGTCAGTTTTTAAATCACCTTGTTACAGATCCAGAAGCTTGAATTTTAGCCCTGTTCTTGACTTTGATTGTTCAAAATATGCCCCCAAATAACCAAGCTGTAAATGTATACCTGACTGGATGCCTAAGGGACTTTCAGGTAAAGCAGGGAAGTGCCTATTAAGTTTAAGTTCTTACTGGTTTAGGTGGCCACTGAGTAAAATGTCTTTTTTTTTTAATGGAAAATAAGGCATATTTATGATGGGGTGGAGGGGAAGGAAGTTGGCCACTCTCACTCTTCTGTGTAACACATCTGCAATGAGCTCTCTGGGGACATGTCTACATGAGACACTGACTGTAAAGTGATTACTGCACAGTCAATAGTATTTGCTTTCAAAAGTGCTAATTTGAATTACTGCACAGTCAAGCTGAGAAATGTCTTTTTGTGACACTGATTGCACAGTAACTCATGACTACTGTGTAGTAGCATCACATCACACTTACTGCCATGTGACACTACTGTGCGATAGTCATGGGCTACTGCGCAGTTAGCATCTCATGTAGACATGGACACTGTTCACTTATTGATCACTCCAAAACTTACTTAGTTACCTAAGGCAGCCTTAGTTCTTTCTGAGGTACCTGTGGAAGATGGACACCTCTGTTTCTCCCCAAAAACTCTGCTCTGTGACAATTTGGTTAGTATGTGCCCTGCAGAGGGTACACACCTTACCCTATCTCTTTAGGTGACCTGAGCTGGATACATTCCTGAGGGAAGAAGCAAACCTGCTCCCTCTGCCTACATGACTGGCATCACATACCAGGATGAGGGGCTTGGGTTCCTTGCTGGGCTAGAGACTGCCAGTCTGCCCAGCAACCAGTGATGTATTTCAAATTTGTTGGGGGGAAGCCAACAGGTGCTGGCCTCCATTGGACCAGGTAAATGAGGTCATAAGGGCTATATAAGTTAAGAACTGCCCAGGAGGGGGGGCATCAGCCATGATGAAAACTTGGAGAGAGAGAAGAGCTGGACCATCTGAAACTTGCTCTCTCTCTCAAAACTCATGATCAATGAATTGCCAGCCTCCAGAGGGACTCTCCACCTGCCTCTGGATGATACTTGTGAGTAAGCTACCTGAGAATTAACTAGATATATAGCTTGCAGTAACTCAGATACATGATCAAAGGCTACTCCAGCCACCCTGTTTGCTCTATGGGATTTGTCTGATACTACTCAACTCTGTACCCTATTCCAACCCTACTCCTTGTAACCAATAAAGTTCTCCTTTGTACCTAGCATGGGAGAGTTCTAGGAAGTGGGTCTAGATTATACCTTGGGGTCCCCTTGGTTCGGCTGACTAAGGGAAACCACTACTTGTGCTTCCGACTGAGGGAAGCACCCCAAGTTCTTGAAGTGAGTCAAGTACCCTCGAGGGCTACTAGGCCTGTGTTTCCCAGGGGGTGCAGTGCCAGAATCAAGCCCATCCCTGGGTGGTGGCAGCTCTACCCCCAGGCTAGCAGGTGTGCTCCAGATAAGGGGTTGGCCAGATGTGAGGCACCCCCAGGGAGACACCCAGAGCCTGGAAGGTGGTCGGGCACAGTGAGGTGGGTGGCTCAGTGCAGGAGTACCCCCTACTCTCCCACCACAGTACCAAAGTAGTGTTTTAGATCTGTTCCTGATTAGCCAAATGTTATGTACATGAGCAGTTTTGAAAATCCCACTAGTTGTCTGCCTTCATGTTTAGATGCCTAAAATAGTGAAGAAGAAGAATAAAACTAGCTCACGATATCTTAAGAATGTAAACTTGATGAATTAGACATTAAGTTTAGCATCAATTCTTGTTAATATGGCTACTTTAATTTTTATTAGGATTGGTTTGCCCTGGTGGTCCCCAGGATCAGAAGAAGTGAAAAAGTAGGGCTGATGATAAAAGGTTGTTTGGAAATTTTAGCACTGAAAGTTTTTGTATCAACATGTTTAACAAAAATATCCCTGGATAATATTTTTAAATAGCTTACAAAATAGTGGAAAATGTGCAAAAACTCAGCATGCAAATGCAAAATCTGATAAATAGTTTCACTATTATAAATAATGATTTTTTTCCTGTATTTTTAGCAGTTTAAAGACTAAGGTGCACCCTTTAATCTCTTAATTACAGTTTTATGTAATTTGGCACAGGTCAGTATTGAATACAGAGAGCAAGAGTGTATCTGGGTACCAGTCAATATTATTGACTCCCATAAGGAAGCATTTTTGTATTTGCAATTTGAGAAGAATTTATTTTTTCTATACCTATAAATGCTGTAATCTAACATGAAGAAAATCTGCTAGTGTTAAAATGACAAGGTGGAAAGAGAGGATGTGGGGAGTCGGGTATTTGGTTGCTCCCTTTTTTATTTTTCACATAAACGAAACAGATATGATGAAACTGAAATCAGAAGCATTAGTGAGACAAACTTTGGTCTGTAAAGGATCAAAATTTGGGGTTTTCACATTTACATTCTATTAAAGTTTTTTATTCTCTTAGTTTTAGCCATATAAAAGGATAAGGAAAGGGCAATGAGTTTCATGATTTTATTTTAGTCCATGTAGTTCATTTCACCCAAAGGGATCTTTAAACTTTTGTTTTAAAAGAGGAATTAAATTAGTTCCCATAAGCACTGCTACAGGTAATTGTCTGACAGAATTATGTAAATGTTACAAAATCAGGCCTGGAAAAAACTTTTCTCTGCCCTGAAATTTGTCAAGTAAATTCTGAGTCTCTGAGATTTGACAAAATCACATGTGAACATCCTAATAACACACATGCATGCACACATGCACACCTCCTATATATGTATACATATATGTACAAGCATATACACACACCCCTATAAGTGTGTGCATATATGTGTTTATATATATAACAACAAGGGAAAAAGTGGGACTTGTACAATTCCAGATATTTTCTTTCTTTTTTTTTCCTTTTTCTTCCCTTTGCATAATTAAAACACACTTCATTGGTAGTAGTAATAGTAGTAGTAGTAGTCGTACTAGTTTTAAAGTCTATCAGGTTTAGTAGGATGACCTTTAAAGTTAAGGGAAAGGAAAGAAAAGAAACGTATTGATGCTAGTGGTCTTAAATGAGGCAATATCATTGGAGCTGCATCTGATTGTTATAGAAGTTTGTTCTTTCCATGGCTTTGGGACATGCACAACTGAGACAGATCTACAACTGGTGTAGTTTTTGGTTAACTGAGTTCTGAAATTTTACACCTACAGAGGATTTGTACTCAGGCTGATAACAGTATTTTAACTATAATTGTTGCATCCTTTCTTCACCCATGCTTCATCCCCAAAACTGCTCAATGCAAATGGGACACTCCATCCATCTTCATATGCTTGATGTCTGCAGAATTGCTAAGACAGATATAATGATCTTCATGTAGCACATTCTGTAGAGCACCAGACCAGGAGGAAGTGGTAAATGCAGCTTTCTTCAGACAGCTGGCAGCAGTTTCCCAATCACAAGCCCTGGTTCTCATGGGGGATTTCAATCACCCTGACATCTCCTGGAGGGGCAATACAACAGTGCACAGGCAATCCAGGAAGCTTCTGGAGAATGCTGGGGACAACTTGCTGGTGCAAGTGCTGGAGTGGCTAACTAGGTACCATGTTCTTCTTGACCTGCTGCTTACAAACAAGGATGAATTGGTGAGGAATGTAGTAGTGGATGGTGACTTGGGCAACAATGACCATGAGATGAATGAGTTCAGAATCCTGAGGAAAGGAAGGATGGAGAGCAGCAGAGTAAGGACCCTGGATATCAGACTTTGACTCATTCTGGGAACTCCTGGGCAGGATCCTCTGGGAAGCCAGTCTGAATGGGAAAGGAGTCCAAGAGAGCTCGCTCTACTTTAAAGAAGCCTTACTGAGAGTGCAGGAACAAACAATCCTGATGTGCAGGAAAATTAGCCATTTTGGCAGAAGACCAGCTTGGCTTAGCAGGGAACTCTTCAGTAAACTAAATCACAAAAAGGAAACATATAAGTGGAAATTTGGACAAATACCTAGGGAGGAGTATGAAAGCATTGTTCAGGTATGGAAGGATGAAGTGAGGAAGGCAACATGGCAATTGGAGTTGCAGATAGCAAGAGATGTGAAGGGTAACAAGAAGGGTTTCTACAAGTATGTTGGTATCAAGATAAGGATCAGGGAAACTGTGGGTCCCTTACTGAATGGAGGACGTAATCTTGTGTCAGAGGATGCAGAAAAGGCTAAAGTGCTCAATTTATTTTTTACCCCAGTATTCATAACCAAGGTCAGATCCCAGATTACTGCACCAAGCGGCACAGTCTGGGGAGGAGGTGAGCCACTAACAGGAGTGAAAGAACAGGTTAGGGACTATTTAGAAAATCTGGACATATACAATCCGTATGGATGGAAGGGATGGACATGAGGGCACTGAAAGACTTGGCTGATGAGTTTGCAGAGCCACTGGCCATCATCTTTGAAAACCCATGGTGATCAGGTGAGGTCCCAGATGATTGGAAAAGGGCAAACATAGTGCCCATATATAAAAAAGGGGGAAAGGAGGATCCAGGAAACTACAGAACAGCCAGCCTCACCTCAGTCCCTGGAAAAATCATGGAGCAGATCCTGAAGGAATCCATTTATAATTTATAATGCTGACTGTACCTAACCACCTTCCTCTCCTCCAAGAGCATGGATTTACCAAGGACAAGCAAACCAACCTGGTTGCCTTCTATGATGAGGTGACTGGCTGTATGGATGCAGGGAGACCAGTGGATGTGCTATACCTAAAGCATTTGATATGGTCTAAAATCTACATAAGACTACTATCAAGACTGACACAACAGAGACCTAACACCATAATCTTCCACATGTAAAGCAGGGGAACCATGACAGCCAATGTCCTGCTGCTATAAAATATTGTCAGTATATGCTCAAGATGTCCTGGGTAGAGGGCCACAGAGGAGCAGAGGAAGGCAAAATCCCCCACAGTATATATCAACCTGACAATGGGCTAATATTCCTTCCTGACTCCAAATATGGTAATAGGTCTGATCCTGAGCAAGACCCTCTAACCAGGAACCTCCAGTTTTGGTCTTAGCAGGAGCATTGGTCTCTCCAGTAAAAGTCTCCAGCCTTGGCTATAGCTAGAACCAGTGCCTCTGGAAAGCCTTAAACCACCGTGGGCATGTCCACACCTGTAAGCACATGCACTTGCAGCAGCTCAAATAGAAGTGGTACAGATTTGAGCCAGGGCTTTTTGCATCAGCGCACGTACTCGGACATGCACTTTGTTGTGGAGCAAATGTTGCCACTTGAAGCAAAATAACCCTGCCTGGCTCCTCCTGGATCTGCAGCCAGGGGGAGCTAGAGCACAGGGACAGATCCTGTGCTGTCCCCAGTAGTATAAAAAGCTGCCCTATTCGGGCCCCAGCAGTATAAAAAGCCACCCTGGCAAGTAGCTCAGGGTTGCTAGCTCTCAGGAGATTCTGGGGGCCAGCCAATTGGTACCTGGGGACACTACCCCTTGTGCCAGCTGGACTGCTGAAGCAGCCCAGAGAGTTCCCTGGACCCTCTGCCCACTGCAGCAGTCTGGCAGTGGGGGATGATGCCTGGATGTGACCTGCTGTGCACCTGCCAGACCTCGGTGGGGACTGCACAGCAAGTAGAGGAATCTGCCCCTCTGGCCCAGCTGCCAGTGGGCTGTGGCTGCAGAGTTGACCTGTGTGAAGCAGGACTGCCATGTGTGCCCCTGCCCAGGCATCTGGGCAGCTATAGCCCAGAAGATGTTCTGGATGTAGCGGCCTGCTCTGAACTGTCAAAGCATGTCCTTCTGGCCCCATTTGGCCAGGTCAGCCACAGCTAGCTGGGTCCAACGTGCCAGCTCTGAACAGGCAGGGTCCTGCCACTGGCCTCCCTAGCAGGAATTCCGGTGTTCCCTACTGGAAAACAGAAATATCCCTAATTAAAAAAATCCCCAAGTCACTCTTGAAAATACCCTCAAATCCATGTTCCTCCACAAGTATAACAAAAGACCACTATAAAGAGAGTGAGAGAGAAAGAGGCAGTGATCCGTTGGACAATGTTTTATTGATATATTTACAGTGTTAAAGTATGTCTCTTATCATAATAGTAAAGTGAACTCTCAATACATGTTTCATGAATTCATGGATATATATTTTGCTGCCCTCCCACAGGGGAAATGGCCCCCACATGGGGGATTCAGCCCCCACACAAGGGGTATGCCCCCCACAACAGGGGGTTTGGCCCCCACACAAGGGCTACAGCCCCTCAACAGAGCTATGGCCCACAGACAAAGGGTACGGCCCCCACACAAGGGGTATGGCCCCCAACAGGGGCCAAATGGCCCCCGTAGGGCCTACCACTGCCCCATAAGGCCCACATACCCCAGAACCTGATTGCTGCCCCACCTGACCCTATCCCCCACCATCTGCTGCAGCCTCCCCGATGTCTCCCCCATCCAGCCCCACCCCCACTCCCCCAGCCCCTCCATTGGCTGCCCCACCCAGTCTTACCCCTCAACTTGTGCCCCCAGGCCTCCATGGCTGCCCCCACAACCCCGGGCACTGTTACTTAAAAAAACAAACAAAAACAAACACAGAAAAAAAAAAAGAAAAAAAAAGCCTCTGCTTACCTTAGAAGCAGGGGTGAGGGGGCTCCAGGGCCTCCTGGCAGAGCCCCCCCCCCCCCCCCCACGCCCACACC
>NW_005842686.1:62142-77061 GCF_000455745.1 Alligator sinensis | reverse complement strand
CCTTCTGGCCCTGGGGCTGCTCCTCCTGAGGGCGGCAGGACCCAGCTGGGCAGGGGTCGGGGGCGAGGGCCAGGCATGGCAGGGATCAGGGGGGCTGGGGGAGTGGGCAGGGCCAGCAGGGGTCCCCCCATGGTCCCCCCTCCTCCAGCCCTCCTGACCCCTTGCTCACTGGCACTGGAGCTCTGGTGCTGAACACGTGGCCTGACTGGCTAGGGCTTTCAGCAGCAGGGCAAGGGGCCAACCACAGAGATGCTCTGGCAGCCAGAGCATCTCCATGGAGGATGCAGCCCCTGGTTGTCTCATGGCATGGTCCCAGACCTACTCTGCTTTTTTAAACTTTGATTTTTTTAGACCCCTGGATATCCTTAGTTCATGCTTAGTTCATTAAAGCACAAATGTAGACATGCCCACTGAAGATTCATATTGAGTTTGTGGTCTCCCAAATCTCCCAAATCCTTTTCTATAGTGTTGTCATAGTGCTGTCATCCTGTCAAGTGTCACCCATTTTATATTTGTGATTTTGATTATTTCTCCCACTTTGCATTTGTCTGCATTGAACTTCATCCTGTTAGCTCTAGCCCAACATTCCAACCTGTTGAGGTCTTTTTAAATTGGGCTCATATCCTCTAGTGTATTGGCACTCCTTCCCAGTTTTGTGTCATATGTAAACTTGCTCAAGAATCTTTTTATGCCATCATCTAAATTGTTAATAAGCATATTGGATAGCACAGAGGTCAGGAAAAACCCCTGTGGGATTCCACTCAAAACCTTCTGCCACACTGTTATGGACCCCTTAATAATTCCCCTCTGCTTGTGGCTATTGAACCAGTTATCTATCCACCATGTAGTCATTTTATCTAGCCCACATTTCTCCAGCTTGTTAATGAGAAGGTTGTGAGGGACCTTTCCAAAATCCAGATAAAACTGTATCCACAGCATTCCCTTCACCCACCCAAGTAGTTACTTTGTCAAAGAAGGAGATCAGGTTTGACATGATTTGTTTTTCATAAATCCATGCTGGCTGCTTGCAATTAACCCTTCCTCCTCCAGATGCTTGCAAATGGCCTTCACTATTTCAGATAAATGGGATTGATTTGAATGATAGTTTTGGAGATATATATGAACATGGTCTAAATGTCAGGGAAGATTGATGCTGTTTCCCTGTGGCATTTGTTTTCCCTCCTATTGTATGGTTAATTTGTGGGATATATTTACAGAAACATTACTTCAGCATGTGTCAACATCTCATGCAGTTTTGAGCCCCCAGTTTTCCCATAGGCTTGAGTCTAGTGAAAGGCTCCATCTTTATCATATGTTCTGGATCACTTCCTAAGAATCTGTTATCTGATTTCTATCAACTGCTCTGAGTTTCTACGTAACAGTATTTTTAATGTCCCCTACTTTTTAAACCCTTTGGGGGAAGAGTATCTTAGTTATAAAGTACTATCAGATGATCTTCCATACCTAGTCACTTCATTTCAGAGAATAGATGAAATTGAAGCTGTTCCATTCCACAAAGCAAGCATTATTTTAAAAGAAACAGCTTCTCACTTGTGTAATGAGTAGAGTCATACAGCCCAGATACAGGTGATCCTCAGATGCAGATTACTTAAATTGAAATGAACACACAACTTTGCAAAAAACCTTGGGGAAAAAATGTGGTGGGGGAACCCCACCACAGCTTTAATTTAGAGGAAGAAGACATTCACTCGGTATTCATGGTAGAGAACTTTCTCCCAACACCAGTATTATTATATACAGAATCGTTGAATAAGAGAAATGAATGATCAATGATAGTACAATAGAAATATTTGGAAGGAAATGTAATTAATCAGTCAGTTTTGAGAAACCCTCCAGCCTCAGGTCCATCTTTCCAGGCTGAGAAAACACCATCCTGCTCATTCTATGTGCATAGCAGTCTCAAGGAGACCATGTAACTCTGTTCCCTTGGCATGTCCTTCAGTACTAAGCTCAAATGATCTGCTTTCTGTGTCCCTGGGGCAACAGTATGTGCCCTCTCATGAAGTTTGAACCTTCATTTCCTGAACAATATTTCTCTACTCTAATCAGGGAAGAGGTAGCAGCAGGATCAGGGTTTTTGACCATCTCTCTAGCCATCCAGGACTCTGTGGGGATACAGAAGGAAGATTTACATGTCAATCTACCTTCTGACCTATCAGTACTAAAGAGAAAGGGCTGCTGATCTGGGGAGTGATACCTCTACAATTGCTTCTGTGAGCTTCCCTCCTGTTCTTATCACTTTATGATCTGTAGCTGCAAATCCCAGCTGAGCCCCACAGGTGCCTATGGCAGGTTAACCTGGGGTGTGGGGAGCCCCAGCTGAGGCCCCAAGGCAACCCCATGCAGTGAGCAACAATAATGATATAGAGCTTGGAAGCAAAGTCATACAAAGAGAGGTTGAAGGAGCTAGGCATGTTCAGCTTGTGGAAAGGGTGCTTAAGAGCTGACATTATTGAAGTCTTCAGATATCTGAAGTGCTGCCATAAAGAAAAGGAAACATCTTTTCTCTCTTGCTCCAGAGAGTAGGACATGGTCCAATGCCTTGCAGTTACAGCAACGTAAATTTAAATTGGATAACAGGAAGAACTTTTTCACTGTTAGAACAGTAAGGCAGTGGAATAGACTGCCTAGAGAAGTTGTGGACTCTTCATAGACTGCCTAGAGAAGTTGTAGGCTGCCTAGATATGTTTTCAGGAAGAGGCTGGACAGACATTGGTCCGGGGTGATCTAAGTGTAGATATTCCTGTTCTCTACTGTAGGTATTCGCTATGCTTCTGTTTTTTTCTGGTTGCTACATGGGGTCAGGAGGGAATGTTTTCCCCTCGTGCTACTACATGTGTCTTTAAACCTTCCTCAGAAGCACTGGATGTTGAACAACTTTGGGGATTATGGCTGGGGTGTGCCAGTGCTCTTGCTGGGACTTAAAGACAGAGATCCCTGGCTTGAGCCACTGTGGCCATTGTATGCAATCAACTAGGCTGTGGGAATGGAGGACAGTTTGCAGGAGACTTTGTATATGGACAAAGTTATGCTTATCTTTTTTTAATAAAAAACTTTTTTTTTTCCCCTGGGGGGAGTAGTAGATATGCTGGAGGGTAGGGATAGGATTCAGAGTGACCTAGACAAATTGAAAGATTGGGCCAAAATAAATCTCGTGTGGTTCAACAAGTCCTGCACATAGGAAGGAACAGTCACATGCATCAGTACAGGCTGAGGGCTGACTGGCTGGGCAGTAGCTCTGCAGAAAAGGACCTGGGGATTACAGTGGACAATAAGCTGAATATGAGCCCACAGTGTGCCCTTGTTGCAAAGAAGGCTACTAGCATACTGGGCTGCATCAGTACAAGTGTTGCCAGCAGATCAAGGGAAGCAATTATTCATCACTACTCAGCACTAGTGAGGCCAATCTGGAGTACTGTGTTCAGTTGCCCTCCCCCCGCTACTACTGAAAGGATGTGGACAAATTGGAGAGAGGCTAGCAGGGGGCAACAATAATGGTGAGGGGGCTGGGGCAAGATAGATATTAAGAAAAAAATTCTCACTAGGAGTGTAGTAAAACACTGTAATAGGTTACCCAGAGATGTAGTGGAATCTCCATCCTTGGAAGGTTTTAAGACCTGGCTAGACAAAACTTTGGCTGAGCTTATCTATTTGGGGATGGTCCTGTTGTGAGCAGGAGGTTGGACTAGAATGCCTCCTGTGGTCCTTTTCAACCCTAATATTCTATGATTCATGCTCCTCTGCTCATGGTCAAATTGATTTCTATATTTGCTATTAGAAAGGCATTTTACCCATTTCTCAGATTGGTATGGACTGTGGTGAATTTTGCCTTCCCTTGCATCTGGAGGGCATGGCCTTCTTCCTGGGATCTCCTGAGCATATTTTAACATTTGCAGCAGCAGAACATTGTTCACTGTGTTCCCCCTGCTTTACCTGTAGCATATTAGGGTGTTGTGTCTTGTGGTTGTGGAAGGGTTGAATGAACTGTTTTGTTAATAGGTTAGACAATGGATATGGATAAGATAGCTTGGGTAGGGATGATCCTCCCTCGGGCAGGGGCTTGGACTAGATGATCTCAAGGTCCTTTCTAACCCTATATCTTATGCTTCTTACCTCCGATTCCCAGAAAGATAAGGACTATGCTTGTGGTGGTAACCTGCTCAGGGTGTTTAAATACCTCCTCATGTTTTATTGTTGTTGTTTTTGAAATATGCAATGTCATAAGCTTCTCTCAAACAGTATAGGATCCTTTAAGAGGAAAGATTTAACTACATTTATATCCCCAGTCTCTCTCTACTCCTTCCATATGGCAACTATATTATAGGCCTGTGCAAAGTGGCTAGTATTCACTTTGGATTCAGCCAACTCGGGGGACAGTGATTCAATTTGGTGATTCAAATCACTGTCCTGAATTGATTCAGCTGAATCTGAGTCAGAGATTTGGCTGGCGCCAAATTGGCCATATCTCTGAATTGGCCCCATCCTCCACCCACTCTCCTAGCCCTGTCAATGGCTGTCCCACCCAGCCCCAGCTCCTGGCTCTTTGAAAAAAAAGCCCGGCACTCACTGGCTCCTGCCAAGCGGGGTGGTGATCCCTGCTGCCCCCCACTGCCCTACACTGCATGGGGGGCTCTGCCACAAGCCCCCAACCCCCACTCCCACTCCCAGGCAGGGCAGCCATAGCAGGGGCTGGGATAGCGGGCAGAGGTCGGGAGCACTCAAGGGGGCTGGGGGAGCAGGCGGGGATGGGGCCTGGTAGGGGTCCCCCCCATGGTCCCCTCCTCCAGCTCCCCTCCCCCATCCACTACTAAACAGCATGGAGTCTGGGTCCAGCTCCTTGAAGCAGTGAGCGGGGACTGCCCAAATTTCTGAAGCTCTCCAAATCTTTTCTGAATCAATTTGGAGCGCTTTGAATTGATTCGGACCTTTTAATTGGTCTCCTGATTCGATTTAGATTTGGAGATTTGGCTGCCAAATTGAGCTGAATCTCCACCAAATTGAATCAACACCCGAAGCTTCACACAGCCCTACTATATTAAGACTCAAGAGGATACTTCCCTGCTTTGCACCACGTACACTCATTTACACTTCTGAGAGCGGGTTAAAATGCTACAGTAGTAGTTTGGTAACATTTCACATATACTTTTTGTGGGTATAAATGACAAAACATGGTGCAAGACCTTGGAGAAGCAAGTGTCAGAGCCATGCAGCTTAGTGACATTGTGCAAACCCCTTTCATGGAACACATTGCTCTGCAGCTTCTCTATAACTTACACTCCACAGTGAGCTGGTAGGAATATCAATATAAATAATAAAACGTTATGCAATACATAAAGAGACACAAGGTTGCACATCTGACTCTGGCTCTATTAGACTAAAGGATGAGGGGAGCAATTAGAGGGGGTGGTAAAATAGGAGAGGAGTTAAATTAATTTTTTGCATCTGTCTTTACTATCAAGGACTATAGGGAAATCACTCTTCCAAGGGCACTTTTCATGGGAAATTAGACAATGGCCTTAACGAAATGAAAGCCTCTAAGGAGGAAGTTATGGAGCAACTTAAAACACTTAAGTGCAGTAAATCACTAAGCCTAGATAATATTCATCTGAGGGTAGTGAAGGAAATTAAGTGTGAAATAGGGAAGTTACTGGCAAAGATACGCAATATATCACTTCAATCAGGAACTAATCCCACAGACTAGAAAGTCACTTAGGTGGTGCTTACCTTTAAGCAAGACTACTCTTTCTATAGATTTAAGAGTATAAAGATGTTGGGGAATCATCTGTGACATAAATAATATATCTCTAACTCGTGGTCATCTGCTCCCCAATCATGTAAAGAACATTCCAAAAGGAGGTAAATGCTGGAGAAGGGGAAACTTTACTTCCAGTCAGATTTAGAACAGCCCTTAGGCTGCTTCAAGTTACTGGCAACCTCAAGGTTGGGAACATAGAAGGACTTAAAAGCAATTAACCTTGCCTTAGGTTATACAGTAAACACAGCTTGACAAAACCTAAGCTAATGTATTTGGGGTACTTTGGGGCTGTCTCCCAAGTCAGAGCATAACCTCATAAGAAATGTACCTCTGTAGTTTTTCACTGTGTAACAGGTAATGGTTATTTATATATATAAATGTCCTGATTTATGTGTATATGTGTACAAGGTTATACAGTAGCATGCTGCACATACAATCACACATTCAAATTTAATTGATTGATTCATATTTCCATCTTCATAATTGTAAAGGAGACCATCATTAAATAATTGTCATTGATCCACTGTTTCATAGAATTGAGGCTAGGCAATTTCTTCCACAAATAATTTATTTGCTTTCCTGGCACTGTATAAATTTAGATTGAATTTGGTGGTTTGTTGGTCTGAAAATTTGTTTTGCCTTAAATCAGAAAACTGAAGGGGAAGAGGACCCTTTTACTCAGCAGCCAAAGGGTAAGGACACTTATCCATCATGTGGGAGATACAGGTGACATTTTGTTATTTGCCTGAGGAAATTTAAATCAATATTTATTGCCTCCCAAGACAGTATCATAGACACTCTTGTTATAGCAGTTACAAGGTATGTCTCCCCCAATCTCTTTTATTGACACCCCTTTACTTTGTATAATTTATTTACATATTCATCAGATCAGGGACTAGAACCTACCTGTTCCAATTCCCATGAAAAGAGCCTGTACAATTATTCCCTCTCGCTCTTTCACCTTAAGTATTTAAGTATTTTGCACAATGTGGATTGGTTTCAGCGGGAGAAACTGGGAGAGCCATATTTCAAAGTACATTTAATTACAGTGAATAAAGAAGTTTCCAAAGGAGCATGGATTCAAGTCTCCTCAGACCTAGGAGGAATTTGAATCCAAATCTCCCATATCTTTAGTACAGGTGAAAAAAAATATATATAGTAGCTGAATCAGTAGTTACATATACACATATCCCCATATACATATATATGCACACATATATGTGTGTGCGTGCATGTATATATGTGTATGTATGTATATGTGTATCTGTAACTACTAATTCAGCTACTGAACAAAATTAAACAATTATTTGTATCCTGTAAAGAGCACAATGAAACCATCATCCTTTCTACAGTTAATTGTATATGTAGCAATAATGTAACATGTAGGCCATATAGTTGGGTACTCTTAAACATGAATGGACACAAAACAGAAATATAGATCACTGATATTTAGAGAGAGAACAATCCTTGTTGGTCACTATATTAAATACATTTATGTTAAATATCTTGATGTGGGTGTCCTGTTTACATTGCTACCAATAGTTGAGAGTTAAAAATAAGGATTTGGTGAAGAGAACTAGAGAAAATATAGTTGTATCTTTTATATGTTGCAAAATGTATGTTTTTAACTATTTTACTAAATGAGGGAAACATCGTATTGCTGAATATTATATATACCTATTAATAAAAAATACATTTACAATTATTTGCATGCATCTATGTACATGCATAAACACCATCCACCCACTGTATATGCAACAAATTATGCCAGAGCTTTCTATTCAAACCTATTTCATAAGGCATAGAATTGATCTCAGTCCTTGTATTCCTTATTCACATCAGAGAGCTAACCAGCTGCCATTTTAACTGGGAAGTGTTGTGGAAGATGCCCATTGAATTTAATGGAGTAGACACATGCTTGTTTCACAGTACTGAAAATTGTTTCCCCTTTTCTGAACTCCTGTAAATGCAAAGCCCTCTAAAGTAATGGCATCTTAGTACATTCCCTAAAACGGTTACCTGTTTGCTACTCATTTTTTTGTCTTGACCTTTTACAAAGAAATCCTGGGGTCTTGGTTCAAAATTGATTTTTGCTTGTTTGTTACCTGTGAAAATAATGTTTTTCTTAATATGGGGGGGAAGCTGAAAAGATTGCTAGCATCACATTTTAGAGAGATGACTGACTTCTGTGCAAAATGTGCATGCATATATGACTAATGAGGTAGTTTATTGCATTGGAGTATACCTCCCTACAGTGGCTG
Source organism: Alligator sinensis (assembly GCF_000455745.1). Classification (NCBI taxonomy): domain Eukaryota; kingdom Metazoa; phylum Chordata; order Crocodylia; family Alligatoridae; genus Alligator; species Alligator sinensis. The sequence continues at coordinate 69,024 of NW_005842686.1, read as the reverse complement.
ACTCCAGTGACAATAGGAACCTAGTATTTATGGCTAAACCTAATTTCTAGTTCAAGAGGTTCAGCCTTGTGCTCTTGTTGCTTAGTGTTATAGACATGACACGTACTCTGAACTATGCTGGCACAATTTATTTGCAAATGCCTAAATTGTTTGGAAGCTAATTTACCCTGCTTATGTCCACAAAAGTAAATGCAGATGTGTGTATGTATTAATTAGTGTAAGCCAGGGTCCTGATTTTGAAAATGTTCTTTTTATGGAGAGAAGACTTCCCCCCACCCTTGTTTCACTTTAAAGTGGCATTGTTACAGGCCCACTAGAAAACTATTGACTGACAATTTATATTAATTGTGCATAGTACCACCAATAAGTATTCATTTATGCCTCATCTGATCATGCAATGTGTGAGTAAAAAGTAATTCAGTGAAGTAGAACACTGACAGGTTTCACATACTGAGTTAACTAATTGGATGTCTAAAAATTAAAGTGATCTTTGATGTGTGAAATTTCAGGTTTTGTTTCTGCTCAAATCGGTTTGATTATTAATTATGAACTGTGTTAACTCTTGCTTTTCTTTCCATTCTCTCTCTCTCTCTAGAAAGACACAGCTTATTTTCTGCATTCTGCATCATTTGTTAAAGGCATAAAAGAAAAGAATGTGAGTTGGCTATTTTCTACTACTGGTGGTAATTAATTGTTGTAGATTATATGTACTCTCTTGAAATCTATAACAAAGGAATTCTTTATTAAGATTCCCAGCATACACCAGTTGTCATTCAAATTAATTTATTAATTGGTAACAAATGTAGAAATTGCCAAAATGAATTCTGAGGAGTCTTATTTCATGAGAGAGTTCCAATCATTCCATTAGTTTTCTATGATTTTTTATAAAGATATACTGTCACAGGGCACTAAGATGCCTGCTCGGGAATTAGCCTGCACCTGCAGTCGGTCAGCTGACTGGAAGAGGCAGGGCCCTGGGCACATATAAACCCCAAGGCTGGGACTAGAGGGGCAGGTCTCTGTCAGAAGCCAAGGGGGAAGGAACTCTCATAGCAGAAGCTAACTGGAGATGCTTGACTGCCTGTTGCTTCTGGAAGGATTAAGACACAGAAACATCACCTGGCCTACAAGACATTTAGTGCTGGGGGGGAAGTTTGACTCTTTTAAAGGGACAGAGCACACCCTGAACTACTTGTATTGTGTTACAGCCCAGGGCCTCATATTTTGATTTTCGTCTATAAACTGGTGGATCAGGCTGAGGCTACTGGGGAAGGAGGAGTCCTCATCGTGGGGCCCACTACAGTGTGGGGACCCTAGTGCCAGGGGAAATGGTGACAAAGGGGCTGCAGAAAGCCCAGCACCAGTGTGGGCACAGAGACAGGGCTGCTGAGAGCCCAGTGATGACAGGAGGCTGAGCTATAGCAAGGCCCCAGAGAGGCAACCTTTAAATACCATCTGCAAGGCTTGGGGCATGGTAAAGTTGTGGTTTTGGAGCCATGCATCTAGCCCATAAGGTAGAGGGTGTCCCATGAGGCATCCATTTTTAGTGGGATCCAAAAAGGGGTCCAAGATCCCACCAGGTTCAGCCGGGTTCAGCGGGACCAAGTCCAAACTGAAAATCGAGGGCAACCTCCCTATATTATAATTACCAGCAAAACATGGCAGGAAAGGAAAAGGGTACCCGTTGGGCAAGACAGGCATGGTCGCAGAGCCCTAGAGGCAAAAGAGCCATCCCTGGGGACACCATCCCATGACACATACCCTTTGCAATCAACGTTGCTCTACAAAACTCTGTGTAAAGGAATACTACCTGAAGGTATTCAGATCTCTAAGATCTGAATTTCATAATGTATTTTCTGTATCTATAATTCTCTGTTTAACAATCTCATTATGTATGTTTGTTGCAACAGCTCTGCAAATAGGCTTTTCCAAATATGTATTATTCTGGGTGTGTTTGTATGCATACATAGACATAGCCATAGATACCTACACCTACACACATTCTAGAAGATGCCTCAGAATTCACTTTGGCAAATATTCTAGAAGAGTTTTCTAATCACTAGGCTATGAGCTAGTGCGGTCTGAGAGCATCTACCATCATTGCTATTAAAACTGTCCCATTATTCAGCCAAGAAGGAAAGTGTTGTGAGGCCAGAGGCAAAGGAAGCAAAAAGGACCCTAACTCTGTGACTCACTGAAGTTGAGAAACCTGGATGTCAAGTCTATTTCCAAAGTTGTTGTGGCAGGGCAACTTCCAGGAAATTCCATACCTGTGCCTCCCCAGTGGGCACCAGAAAGCCTCAGTCCCCACTGCCTTGTGCATACCCTGTAGAGGGGAAAAGCTAGGGGAGTACACACCAACAGAAAAGTACAGGGGCTGAGGCCCACTGAGTGGGACCTGAGGCAGGGCCCAGGCCCATTGAATGTAGCTGGGGGAAGGGCCCAGGTATGTCAACAGACACCTGAGGCCTAAGTGGGCCGTAGGCCAAGAGTGAGGTCCAGACATGTCAATAGACACCTGAGGCGTAGGGGGGCATAAGGCCCTGCAGCCCCAGTGAGAGGGTGGAGTAGTTACCTCAGTGAGAGGGCAAAATAGCAGCCCCAGTGAGGGTGCCGAGCAGTAGCCGACAGCTATGTAGAGTAGGGCTTTATGAGGCCTGAGGGATTGCACATGGGCCAACCAGAGTGGTGACAGCTGGCAGCCGTGCAGAGTAGGGCCTGAGGGGGACCTGAAGGACTGCACATGGGCTGACTGGAGTAGCCAGATTTGTGGTCCAAGTGAGGGGGCATGAGTTGAGACCCCAGTGAGGGAGCAGGAGGCCCAGGCACATCTGAGGACATCTGAGGCCAGGTTGGGCCAGAGTCCGAGTACAGCCTAGTGAAGGGGCCGGTGGAGTAATAGTGGAAATGGATACCATCTATCAGGCATGGGACACAGTAAAGGGAAAGTTTGGAGCTGTGTATAATGCCCTAGGCATCAGGGCATTAAAAGGGCAACTTCCCACAATTTTCCATCTTCTTTTATACCTCAAGATGTGGCAGGAGAGACAGGCCAGACTGCCTCAGACAGGTAGGCAAACTGACATTGTGACCAGGCTCGAGATGGCACCCTGTCACAGTTGTTTTATGCATGTTAATCGATGACACTCTATACTTATATAAATATGGACCAGTGCCTTTGTAAATCCTAGAACTCAGATTACACTTTGGTAACAAAGGAGACAACTTTCCCTAACGAAGTTACATCAGTGTACATGAGAGAGGACTCTGGCTTTAGCACAGTTTACAGATAATCGGAAAACAAATTTCTCGCTAATATTATGCCCAGTGTAACCCTCCCTGTAAGCTCTTAAAATAAACATTAAAGAGCAGAACCTCATCTGGTATAAATTGCCAGAGCTCCATTGAAGTCCATGGAACTATGGCAACCTATATCCAAAGAGGAGCTATCCCATACCATTAGCCATCTGGGCATGCCACAAAACCATTTATTTAGAAGGATTTAAAAGAAGGTGGAGTGTATGTTCCTGGGGGAAAACACTGAAGTGGGCTATTCTACTGCTTTAATATGTAGGCTGGAAAAATTAATTAATAAATTATGTGTGATTGCTTTTCTTCAGTTAGCTGATTATCACTTGCAAATGAAGAGATTGTTGTCTAAAGCATTAGGGCACCTGGAGCTTTTTGAAGGATTTTATTGTTATTTACTCCTAAGGAAAACAGATAAATTACACCCTTTTTTACGTTTCTTTTTTTCTTCTACTATATTTTCCTTTCTGGGTTGCTTCACAGTACAGTAAATGCTTGGTATAATCATGTCCTGCAAAAAAATAAATCATGAGAAAAGGAAACAACAAGACCCAGCTTTTGTACATTTTTTTCCCCAACAGGCATTCTAATTGCTTTCATGAGGCACTAATTAAAAATGAACTCTTTTTTCAAGCATCAGATATGTGCTTGTTGCTTCCATGTTCTTAACAGAGTAATGGATGACTATGCTCCTCTAAACCCCCCCTTCAGCTGACATTTGAAGCAGAGGCAATTTCCATTTATGTCAATTACCATTGCCAGCCATGTGGGAATAAATTAGAGATACTGTTGTTATTCGGCAGAGAGAGTATGTTGCTGTTAATACTTGTGATCCATGGTGCATAAGACTATTAGCCTATTGTACGTGAATGCAGAAAGCAATTTCTTATCAGCGCTCAGTGTGCAGCACCACAGGGAAGAGGGTATTAAGAGCATTGGTTGTATTGAGTTTCAAGTGCAAAAGACCCTGTCCTGAAGCCATTCATTTGTTGTATATCAATAAAGGTGTCACTGAGATACTTATGACGTACTGACTTTTTTGTCTTAAGGACTTCATATTATGTAAGCATAGACTACATTTTAATCTGAACTTCTAAGAGACAAGTTCTATTCCACCTTTTAAGTATATAAGTGGACTTAGGGACCTAAGTGTGATTCTATTCTCCCCTGCTCATGACCCTTAAAAACTGGTATTACAAAAAAGGTGTGCTGGACCTCCTCCTTCTTTCTTTTCTTAATTAAATATTAAGGGTCAGTTGATGTGCTACTGAAGTAAGAACATCATAAATGTATTTTCAAGAACTTAAATGCAGTGGAGCAGAATCATACTTAAACACCGAAATTCAGTTAGTGAAATAGAATCCTGGCCATAATGTTCAGATACTAATGGATTTCTCCACCAGTGAAGGAATCTAGATAAACAGAAACACACACATGCTTTTGGCATCCTGTAGGTCCTTTTCTACCACACAAGATTGTTTCTTGGTCTTGAGTTTCACCCTTCCACTCCTAATGTTATCAGGACAGAGTCAGGGTGATCACATTATAATATTTCTGTACTTGCCATTTGAGGGGCTGAGAAGGAATTTGTCACTCACCAACAGATTTACCAAGGAAGGTAAGATCTTTTCAACAGCTCAGGAACATAACTGAGTAGTTTAAGAAATATGGGTCAAGACACTGCTACTTAGCAAGTGATAGGAGTTTGTGCATGTTTATGCTCTACAGGTGATTAGGTGTCTTGGTAAACCAAAATTGGAAGTGTACTTAGCAAAAGACATCCACAACATGTGGGATCTGAGGAGCAGGGTTTTGGCTCCTAACATCTATAGTGAGGTGAACTTTTCCTGCCCACCCTCACCCGACTTGCCAATTGCTTAATCCTCATGTAAAAGGAAGGCGGTATCATTCCAGAAACAGGCTGGGACAGGCTTGGAAGAGTGGAGGAGCTGTAGCAGCCCTAATTAAATACATGGAAATGATTGAGGAAAGAATGATGACTTGTACTGTATGCATGATTGCTAGATAATTCTCAGATGAGGTCATTTTATAAAACGGCATGTTGTATCTTTTTTTTTTTTTTTTTTGGCAGACTCTTGTGGTCTTTGGCTTTGGGCCCCTCTTCATGTCAACCATTTGGCTCCTGTAGTGGGAGACCTCTAGTCTCCTAAAGATGAATAGCAGATGGTATACCCTCTTCCCAGCGTGCTCTATGTTCTAGCCATAAAGTCACTGCCCTATGCACTGAGGTATTTCCTGAGGGGTCTGGCCTTTCTGTTGTCCACAGCTATTAGCCCTTCAGTCAAGGTGACAGTTTATGACAATGACATGACTATTTTTTAATAAGAAGGATGACGTCCAATTTGTGTTGTATTGTCAGCACACCTATGAGCGCACTTCCTTAGCCTGTATCCACTGAGTCAAAAGCAATACATTTGTGCTGGGAACCTGGGCTAATTCTCACTCTCCCTTACCTGCCTGAAATCCTGTTTTGGTGCCACTTCAAAGCCCGTTCCTAGGCCCATTAGCCCATGTAGCCCCAAACTGGGAAGACTTCACTGAAAGTGTGGAGACACAAATATTAAGCGCCCCTGCCACCATTTTGAAGCACAGGCATGCTGAATACATGTGATTCCAAGGCTGCTGGAGAGGGCTAATTAGCTTGCTCCATCACTCGATTAATTGAGTCTGTTTTGACACACGTTAATTAGCATGCCTAAGAGCAGGCATTGGGCACATATACATATACAGATCCTCTGCACCTGATAAACCTTCCACCTTCCCGAGCTCTACTGTTCGGGTGGTGGCCCCAAACACTCCCACATAGATTCATAGATGTTACAGATGTCATAAGGGATATGTTCATAGATGTCAGAAGGGACCTCGGTAGGTCATCAAGTCCAACCCCCTGCCCTGGGCAGGAAAGAACACTGAGGTTAGATGACCCACACTAGATGCTTTTCCAATCTCTTCTTGAAGACCCCAAGGTAGGGGAGAGCACCACATCCCTTGGAAGCCCATTCCAGATTCTGACAACCCTTGCTGTAAAGTTTTTTCTAATGTCCAACCTACTCAGCAAAATCCGAGGAGTTGCAAAATTTCCTATCGTGCATGGATGACCTCTACATGACTCAAGAAGTCTATGGGCCAATGACAGGTAAAATGCTGCTCGACCTGGTACTTGCTACTGGGGATGACCTAATCAGCGACCTAGTGATTGATGGGAAGCTGGGTGACAGTGACTATGAGCTGATTACCTTCACCATCTGCCATAAATCTGACAAGTCAGGAAAGCCAACTTTGACAAGCTCAGGAAGCTTGTCAGTGAGGCCCTAAGGGACCACGACCCCAGGGGGAGGGGAGTTCAGTAAGAGTGGTTGCTCCTCAAGGGAGTAATCCTCAATTCACAAGCTAATTCTATTCCATCTTGGAGGAAAGGCAGCAAGAGGGCACAGCAGCCCCCCTGGCTCTCCAGGGATCTAGCAGACCTCCTGAGGCTAAAAAGAAAGGCCTACAAAGGATGGAGGATGGGATTCACCTCCAAGGAGGAATATTCTGCAATGGTCCGGTTCT
>NW_005842686.1:38899-61407 GCF_000455745.1 Alligator sinensis | reverse complement strand
GGCCTTGGGTCCACCACGATCTGCTGGCTGGGAAATTGGCTCTGTGGTTGGACCCAGAGGGTGGTAATTGATGGAAGTCAATCGCCATGGTGCCCTGTGACCAGTGGGGACCCCCAAGGCTCTGTCCTTGGACCCATATTGTTCAACATCTTCATTAATGATGTGGACATTGGAGTCAGAAGCGGACTTGCCAAGTTTGCTGATGACACCAAACTTTGGGGCAAAGCATCCACACCTGAAGACAGGAGGGCGATTCAGGCTGACCTGGACAGGCTCAGCAAATGGGTGGATGAGAGCCTGATGATGTTTAACACTGAAAAATGCAAGGTTCTCTACCTTGGGAGGAAAAACCTTCAGCATCCTTATAGGCTCGGCAGTGCTACACTGGTTAGCACTATGAAAGAAAGAGACTTGGGGGTCATCATTGATCACAAGACAAACATGAGCCTTCAATGTGATGCTGTGGCTAGTAGAGCAACCAAAACTCTGGCTTGCATCCATAGATACTTCTCAAGGAAATTTCGGGATGTCATTCTCCCCTTGTACTCGGCCTTGGTAAGGCCACAGCTGGAGTATTGTGTCCAGTTTTGGGCCCCACAATTAAAAAAGGATGTGGAGAAGCTTGACAGAGTCCAGAGAAGAGCCATGGGCATGATCAGAGGTCAGGAAAACAGACCTTATGACGACAGGTTGAGATCTATGAGGCTCTTTAGCCTGGAAAAGCGCAGGCTCAGGGGTGATCTGATGGCCACCTATAAGTTTATCAGGGGTGACCACCAGTATCTGGGGGAACGTTTGTTCACCAGAGCACCCCAAGGGATGATGAGGTTGAATGGTTATAAACCACTGCAAGACCATTTCAGGCTGGACATAAGGAAGAATTTCTTTACTGTCCGAGCCCCCAAGGTCTGTAATAGCCTGCCATTGGAGGTGGTTCAAGCACCTACATTGAACACCTTCAAGAGTAAATTGGAAGCTTATCTTGCTGGGATCCTATAACCCCAGTTGACTTCCTGCCCTTTGGGTGAGGGTCTGGACTCGATGATCTTCTGAGGTCCCTTCCAGCCCTAATGTCTATGAAATCTATTAAATACATCTGCTCTCTGTCAACTTGTTGCCATTGTTCCTAGTTATTCCAGGGGTGCCCTAGTAAATAGAACATCTCCTATTTCCTGCTGTCCTCCCTTGATGAATTTATAACCAGCTACAAGATCACCTTTCAGTCTTCTCTTGCAATGGCTGAAGAGATCTAGGTCCCTCACTGTCTCCTCATAGGGCCTCGCCTGCAGGCCTCTGATCATACGAGTGGCCCTCCTCTGAACCCTCTCAAGATTCTCTGCATCCCTACTGAAGTGCAGCACCAAAAACTGGATGTAGTGCTCCAACTGAAGCCTGACCAGTGCCACATAGAGGGGAAGCATCCCCTCCCTGGACCTGTTCATCATGCATCTGCTATTGCATGATAAAGTGCAGTGAGCCTTGTTGATCACTTCATCACATTTACGACTCATGTTCATCTTGGAGTCAACTATTACTCCAAGATCCCTTTTCACTGCTGTGCAGCTGACAAGGTCATCCTCCAGCCTGTGTGTTGGTGGTTCTTTTTGCCCAGGTGCAGCACTTTGCACTTGTCTTTGGTGAACTGCATCCTATTTTGTTCTGCCCATTTTTCCAATCTGTCCAAATCCACCTGGATCCATTCCCTGGCCTCTGGTGTTTTAACTTTTCCCCATGATTTGGTATCATCTGCAAACTTGCACAGGGTGCTCTCCATGCCCTTGTCCAAGACACTAATGAGACATTGAACAGCACTAGTCCAAGGACCAAGCTTTGCGGGACTTCACTGCCCACATCTTTCCAGGTCAATATTGAGTCATCCACCACCACTCTCTGGGTGCATGGTGTTCTCTTGTATATGACCCCAGCCCACAAGGTATCATGCTGCTCCAGGGACCCTAGGAGACTTGTTTTCAGACCCTGAGCCAGTCACACAGCCCTCCACTCAAAGGACTAAGCATTTTACCCACATCTGTTTGGGTCTTTCTTATTCAGGAGAATTTACAGGGTTGGAGAGAGAGCAACCCTCATCAGTCTCCCATGTTTCTGGTGGGAAAGTGAGAAAGGGCAGCCTAGCATTGAGCATGGCAGAAGCAAGGTGCCTGGGTAGCCATGCTGCCCCAGGGTCCATGTTGTTGCTGCAGTTCCTCCCTGGTGACTCTGTGCTGATAATGGAGCTACTGAACAGTGAGAGCATGGTGCCCAGGAAGGCATGCTTCTCTGTGTTTCATGTTTTTACCGGAGTTAACTTACAGCTGTTTTACTCCTAGAGGAGACATAGAGTTCTTGCTCCTGGCCACACCCCTACTTGCCAGGTGCTCTAGTGTCAGGTCACAGTTATGCAGGTCAGATATGGTATTAAGCCTTAACCTGCAACTGCTCTAAAACTGTTATGACTTAACACCACCTAATATTCCACAGAATGGTATAAAGGTAACCTGTAAGAGCACACAGACTGAGGCTGCATGCTAGATTTGACCATTCTGGCAGGGAAAATGTTAATGTAAGAGGTCTTTTGTTGTTGCAGTGAGGAAGGGCTGTCCAGGTCAATGTGGAAAGTTTAAAAATAAGCAGCAAAAAGGGCATGAAGAGGAAGAAAATAAGGTGAGCCACAGAAAGGATGCACTAAAGGGAGGTAAGGAGGAGCTGCCAAAACCCTAAGTTTGTCTCTTGAGAGCAGGGGGTGAGTGGGAGGTGCATGATGAAGCATAAAATAGTAAAATGTACAAAAAAGCAGGGGGATATGAACAGATAAAAAGGCCAAATCTAACTCAGGAGGAGTTCAGACAGCCAGAACGTGCAAAGCTTTGTAGGAGAGGGAATTAAGAGTGCTATCTTAGCAGCGCTGGGGGATGAGCAAAGCTGCTGCCACCTCCAGATAGGGAGCTAGATAGATAATGAATTCTGGATGAGGGAAAAATGAAAATGGAGAAACTGAAAACATTAGTCATACATTACAAAGATGCAAGTGATTATTGTACTAAAAGATATTCAGCAAAAATATTTAGAGCTTCTTGCCTTTCTTGCATTTTTTCAGATAAATCTCTTTTTTTTTTCTTTCAGATAAATACTTGTGCTGTTTGAATGGGGACTTCATAGGACAAGATCCGATGTGAAATATTGATACAGTCTTCACCTGAGCACCCTAGGCCCTATATATATCATTAGTGCAGTCAGATAGGCTTTTTAGAACATGAATCACAAAAACAGATAAGTATACTTTAGCAATTAAAAAAACACACGTGATAATGATTTCAAACCCAGGTACTGGGACCATTTTTTCACATCACATACAGTTGGCTGAACATCTCAGTAGTCAGCCTCTTTTATCACAGCACTGAGAATAACATTAGTGGATTATTTCAACACAAATGGTCTGTTCCTGATCCCACATGAGTTTACATCCCTTAAAGTATTGTGTCATTCTTGCTTGCTATTTTAGTAACTAAGATCAGAATATGCTGGCATTTTCTGATGCTCCATGACAGTCTGGAAATTACTATTTGAATGTGTTTAACTAGCTGTAAGGATTCTATTTTGATACACTTCTATGCTTCCTTTTAACCTATACTAGACCACATTCTTGTTTTATAACATCTGTTCACATCAAGCCCTGAACCATAGTAAGAAGGAAACATTTTCACAAAATACTAGTGTAAGGACATATTAGAGGCCTTGGCATAAGTGCCTCCATCTTGTATATGTCCTCCATTATATAAATGATGGAATGAAGTTTGGTTAAGCTTGTAGAGAAATAGGTTTGCAAAGATAGATTTCATGTTTTTGCTAATGCAAATAGGAAAACGCTAATTTAGGTGTTTGACTAGAGTCACATAAATGAAGTAACTGAAACTATTACCATAAGGAATACCACTCATTGCTATGAGTGGAAACCTAAATGACAACCTCTAAGCCCATCTTAGATGAACAGATGTTAAGTAATTGTCACAAAATCTGCACTTGGCTGCTCAGGGAGTCTTCATGATCAACCACTTTCATTACCATATACCCAATAAGGTTGTAGAGCGATGCATGCTATTAATGACTGTGGAAGTGGGGAGGTGGGGAACAGGGACCCAAACTACTGGAACAACCGAACAAGAGCTCCAAGTTTGTGGGGTTCAAATGATGGAACATGCATCATTCCAGGCATTGAGTATTTTTTTTTGCATTTCCATTGCCTGAATCTAAATGCTAGTTAAGCTTATGTTTAGCTTTCTAGTAAAGTAATATCTTTGAGAAGATGTGGGTGTGTTCTCTATTCCAGGGCCCCATCCAAGAAAATAAGTTCCCTTTGTCACAATTTGGGGACAAAGTTCCCTGCAACTAGCAGCCCTAAACAGTTTGTGCTTATTAGTCTACAAGAAGGCATAGATGAGATACACCTCAGAGACTTACATGAATCAGAGATACATAAGTTTATATATCTCTGATTCACTTAGTCCTATGAGCTGCATCTCTATCCTGCCCTTTGCCTGACTTCAGCTAAATATGGCTAACTACCTCTCCCTGATTGTCTGCAAGTTACATTTCAATTAGTCAATTACCTACAATGTATTTGACACTGCAAAAAATATAGATATCAAGATAGTCTCCAACTTAAAATATTTAATTTCTGTACAAAAGCTAAAGAAACAAAAGATAAAAAATCCACAGAACTAGAGCCCAACACTTTGTATGGGAGAATGACTTAGCTTCATGCTTGGCCAGATTCAGAGCAAGGGTTTGAATGAAAATCTTCTACTTCTCCAGAGAGAGCCCATCACAAGACTACACAGTTACTCTTTAACCTTCTCTGTGTTTCAGTGATTAAATAATTAATGGAATTGAAGTGGAATTGTATCAGTTAGAGAGACTAACCAACCAAAAATACCCTGCAGCCTGATTGGTAGGAAGTGGGAAAGGACTAGGAAGTGGGAGAGATAGGTTTCCACTTTCCTAAAGAAGAGAAGGGATTTGAATTAATGGCCTAATTTACACTGGGTAAAAGTGAAGAAGAACACCACTTCCTCCTCTGATACTTGTGTACCTTTCCTTGGCCTTCATTACAAGCACTGAAACTGAGATGTTCTATTTCAGGTGGAATTCAACTTTTCATTTGACAGCAGACACGTTTTGGTAGATATTGTTCCAGGAAGAAGAAAAAAAAAACAGGGAACGGGAGCTGGGAAAGTGGTCAAATTCATTCTTTTTTTTCTTTTTAGCAGCTGAACTAAAAATAAGTTATTCACATATCCCTCATGAAGACAGAACTATACTCAATGTATAGCTGCAGTAAAATAAACAAATTAGATCTTAAAGAAAAGAAGAAAGAATAATATAGAAATTATTATTTAATCGTATGCTTTTAAATAAATCAATGATGCAAACTTTTCTGGATTCTTGTGTTCTGTACTAGTCACCCCATTACCAATACTGTTTTGCAGAATAGACCTAGCTTTAGAGAGGGACAACAAAATGATTATGGGCAAGGATAAACTCTTGCATATGAAATAAAAGTGATTGCAGCTGAGGTTTGTATTGTTGTTGTTAGAAAAGAAATGAAAAAGAGATGAATGATGCACAGGGCTTCATTGGGTGTTTCTCCTCCGAAACCAACAACATACATATATTTCATGAAAGTAATGATCATGGAACTCCTCACCAGTGTTATCAACGGCCAATGTCTTTGCAATTTTAAAGAAGGGATTTGGCATTTGTAAAAAAACAAACATTAAAAATCTAAAATTATAATATCTTAAAATAAAGTTTGGAGGCAATAGTAAACCTACTATTTCAAGATTTAGGATTGTCAGTAATTATTAGGGATTAGGAGGAGATCTGTTATGGAAAGAAAATTATCTTGCATCTCTCAAATGAAATATTTCTTATGCCATCCTCTGAAGTATCTAATAGTGTCCAGTGATTCACTGACACATTGAACTGGTTGGACCAGCAGTGTTATCTGATATGAAAGTTGCTATGTTCCTATTGCTTTCCATTTCTGTTTATAAAGCATGCATTTTGCATTCCCCATTTAAGAAAAAAATCCCAGTTTCACATTCAGGTTTCAGTGCAACAATGAACTATAAAAAACTATGCAATTTTCACAAAAGCACCATGTAATTGTTTACCATAACCTAGGCACCCTGAGCGCTAGGGCATTACCTGAATTAATAAAAATTGACAACATCCATTGATTCTTCACTGATTATTTATTTTCACTACTGAGAAGCTATTATGTAACTTTTTACACCAAAGGTTTTTAATGAATCATAACAGATATATTTAGCCTGCCATGAGAACAGCAGCTATAGGAATAGGTGATATTTTTTTCTGTATTCCCCACAATATGTGGACACCATGAACTTTTTTTCTGACAGCCCTTACTCATTGCTAAATTGCTAAAAAAAGAGTATTGCTAAAGAAAACAGCAGGCAAGAGGGTCATGTCATGTGCCCCAAGAAAGAAGATTATGGGTATCTTCACTTTCTCAGGGCTAATCACCAGTATCCATGGTGCTCAGAACATCTCAGGATTTGAACCTCTCACCAAAAGTTAAATCATATTAGCAAATATGTATTATTTTCATTCACGTTAATCAACCTCTGCATTTTTGCAGGACCTTCTTAAAGTATTAATTTTGGGTATTTCACCTGGCTACCTAACCAGAATAGAAAGAGGTAGCTTGCCATGTTAGTGTGAAGTCAGGCAAAAGGCAGAGAAAGTAGCATTTCTCTGAACCAGTTAGTCTCTACAGTGCTACCGTGTCCTACTTTCTGTGTATAGGTGACCTGAACTGTAAGTATTATACTGTATTTCCATTAAGTTTCTAAGCCTTCTGCTTTTTTAAAAGTATGCACTTTGTAACAGTCTGGACTTCAGTCAAGATATATACAAAATAATAATACTGTTTCAATAAAAGCAAATTATTACCTGCCAACATTTATATTCTTGTGAAATTACAGTTCCTAAGAGGGAGGATTTCTTACCTTTTCCTCACTGGTCTGGAATGTGTCCTTCTCAGTTTCCTATTTTTCTTTCCTGACTTCATTGTCAGACATACAAACCCATTCCTATCTATCTGTCATTTCTAGCCTCTAGGAATGTGGCTACAAAAATGTGTTGAAGTGGGGTTAGATAAACATGGCAGAAATTCTGTAGACACACTCTATAGCAATATACAAATCATTGCTTGAGGGTATTGCATTTACATTTCAAAACACTAATACAAATCTTTGGTTATTTACTAATAACTCATTTAATAATTGCTTCTTAGGTACAGCCTTTCTTATGCTCAAATTAAAATGCCAAATTTACTGTTCCCTTAACATTTCAGATTGTTTGATTTAATATCCTTCTAGTATGCCATTTGCACTGCCTTCAAGATTCACTCTGCAATTACTCAGACCCTCAAAACTGCTTCAGGCCTACTGCCTCAATTCACTCGTATAGCCTTACATAGGCTATCAAACAGACATATTTAGACTGAAAATTGCCAGGTTTGGTAATAATTATCAGTAGCAATTATTTTCCCAATACCTTCTAAAACAAAACTTCTTCTTTTTTGTCAGATCTAATTAACCATGAAAGTGACCTTTAAGTGGATGTTCTAACATTAGTTTGTCTAAAATTGCTGATGAGCATTCATTGCTATACACTATATTATCACATCTGCAAAAATATTTCAAATAATGATGATGAGACATAAAGCAACTCTAAAATAAATATATACTTTTCCTATAAAAGTCATAAACCCCAGATTTCTTACAAAATCTGTTTTTACATTGTATTATGTATTACTCATGGACAAGGAAATTAATAACCAATAGCTTAATAATGGTGGAAGGAAAATGGTGATACATCTGCACAGAGATGGTAACCTGTATTAGCCTGAAACCAGAGAGATAGGTCAGGGTGCCACATTAGAGACTAACTGGTTTAGAGAGGCATGAGCTTTCACAGACAAAAACTGACTTCATCAGATGGTATCATAGCAACTGACAAAGTTGGTTGTTCAGCCTATCTGAACCAGTTAGTATTTAAGGTGCCACACTGGCCTGCCTTCTGGTTGATACATCTAAAATGTATGAATAAATATTTGCAGTGAAAGTTCAGTATCATTGTTGAACACTATGACATTGAAACTGCAAGGTACTATTTATAAATATTAGCAGTGAGGGTTCAATCACATTGTTGAACACTATGACATTGAAACTACAAGGTACTGTTTTGGGGGTTATGAACTTGCACATTGACTAGGGACAGACATTACACATAAACCGGTTTAAGTGATCAGAAACTGGTTTAAACTTGTAACAGAACAGATGTTCGGTGCACATAAACCAGTTAGAAAATGGCTGAAACCAGTTTTAGATAAATCTGGATGAATGTAGAATCATATCTGGCTCAAATCAGTTTATACAATGTCTATCCCAGACCCCTTGATGGTTTAAGATAAACCAGACTCCCCCAGCATCCTGGCATGCTCTCTGGGCTGGGCAGGACTCTTGACTCCATAGCAGGGTTGTTTTCTCCCCTCTGCTGTCTGGCTGGAGCTCCAGCAGAGATTTGGAGGCACAGCAGGGTTTGCTTGGCTTCCCACTGCCCTATGCCCCCCCTCACTGCTCAAGCAGGAAATCCCCACCCCCCATCTCCCACAACCGGGACCCCAGCCCCATGGACCTTAGGCATGCTAGCTAATGCAGACATATGTTTGTCTTCAATTTCACTGGGACAAGCAGACAGAACAGTGACCACTTAGAGCTGTTTGGAGCTAATCAACAGGTCAGTTGGTAATCTGTTTAAGAAGAGTTTGAAGTAATGGAGAGAGGCTATTGCTTTGCTGAGCAGGTGATAAACACTGTTGTCAGCCCCATGCTGTCTTGCTCGCCTGCCAGTGTGCTGCAGACAGTATAAAGAAGCAGGGAGGGAGATTGAAAAGCTCCATATCATCAACAGATGCATATACTGTACCCACTGCCCCTCCGCTTGCCTCGGAATGCTAGAACAGGGCTGGGGACTGGCAACACTCCTGCCCCTTGAGCAACAAGTGGGGAAAAGCCTGGGATGGTGTAGATAGACCTGAACCATCCTGCCAGGGCCTGGCCTCACCCTGCTCACCTTAGCACTATATAAGAGAAGGGTGGGCTGCTCTAGTGCCCCTCAGCTTCTAGCCTGAGCCCTGCAGGCATGTGCCTGAATTTCATCAGTCCAGAGAGAATGTCTGTCCAGTTAAAAACCTGTTTAGCCTACCCCAATTACGCTCATGGTCAGGCTTTTTGAATGTCTGTCCCTAGCTATAGTGTCCATACATATTGTGATCTAATCTAGGCCACAGAAGTCAATAGAAACAGTTTATTAACTGCAGTAGGTTTTAGGTTAGGATCGGGTGCCAAAAAAGAACTTCGGCTCCTAAAGCAGGAGTTAGGTGGAAATTACATACTTATGTTCAAAATTCTGATCCAATAAACAATCTTGCTTGGCACTTCCCTAAATATACTGGACACTAGACCTGTGCGAATAGGGAAGTATTTGATTTGGATTTGGATTTGTCTAATTCAGAGAACAGTGATTCGATTTGGTGATTCAAATCACTATCCCCATTTGATTCAGCCAAATCAGAATTGGAGATTCGGTACAGATTCAGCACTGATTCAGAGATTCAGATCAGCTGGGAGGAGGCAGATCACTCCTCAGGTGGGGAGAGTCATGGGAGAAGCCCCCATGGCTGCCCTGTCCGGCCCCATTCCCCAACTGACTCCAACTTAATCCTGACGTTTAAAAAAAAAAGCAAAAAAAAAGCCCATATTCACGATCTCTGGCAGCAATGATCAGGGACTCTGGGTACTCATGGAAGAGCCCTCCCATGCAGCATGGGGCAGTGGGGGGGCAGCAAAGATTACTCCCCCTTGGCACCTATGTGGCAGCTGCCCCATGGCAGAGGTGCAGCATGGCTCAGCTGGGTGCTGTGTACTGTCTGGGAGCTGAGGCCCTGCACTGCTCAGCCCCAGCAGCCCCAGCTCCCAGACAGTGTGCAGCACGCTGCCAAGCCACGCTGCACCTGCATCATGGGGCAGCTGCCGTGCAGATGCCAAGTGGCGGGGAGTGATCCCCGTTGCCCTCCACTTCCCTGTGCTCCATGGCGAGCTCTGCCATGAGCCCCCAGAAGCCCTGATCACCACTGCCAGAGCTGTTTAGTGTGGGGCTTATTTTTTATTTTTTTAACTTTTGGGATTAGGCTGGGACCAGGTTGGAAATAGGGCCAGGCAGGGCATCCAGGGAGGCTTCTCCTGTAGCTCCCCCCACACAGGGAGAGGGATGCTGGGGGGATGTCAGTATGCTGGGGCCAGACAGGGAAGCCACTAGGGTAAGGCCAGGCAGGGGGGGAGATCAGGGAACAGGGCCTGTGTGGGGGTGCTCAGCCACATGGTCCCAGAGCCCTCCACAGTTGCTGCTACTGCTGGCCCAGGCAGGGGTTGGAGCTGGGCAGGGCAGCCATGGGGGCTTCTCCCATGGCTCTCCCCAACTGGGAAGAGGCAGACACAGCTGGAGGAACCACGGAAAAAACCTGCAGCCACCTAGCTGTGCCTGCTTCTCCTCAGTTGATACAAATCTCTGAATCTCTCTGAACCTTTTCTGAATTAATTTGGAGGCTTCAGATTTGATTCAGACCTTTTAATGGGTCGCCCAATTCTGTATGGATTCAGAGATTTGGTTGCCGAATTGGGCCAAATCTCCTCTGAACTGAATCGGTAACCAAAGTTTTGCGCAGCCCTACTGGCCACCTCCCTTTTTGACCTGCAGATTTCTTAGGAACCTGAAGTTGTTCTTCTTCACTCACCCAGAAATACCCTGGTGTGAACAGCTATGCATCTAGCCCCAAGCTAACCTTATTGAGAGCCAAGAAGTAGGTATATCAACTCCTATGTTTCCTGAAGGTCCCAATCCATTAGGCATGCTCAAGCCATGCCTATCGTGCTACTAGCATATGCTGAGCTCAATAGAGAACATAGTAAGTAGTCTGTGAAGAAAGTAACAATCTAATAATTAGCACAGCCTAGTAAGTAGAATACAGAAGCAGTAAGTGAAAGACCTGGGTTCTAGTTCCTTCTTAGCTTGTCATGATTCAAATTAACATCTGCAAAAATACTTAATCACCAGGCTTTAAATTAAGATAAATTAGAGGCCAAGGAGGATCATTCTCTGCCCTTCCTGGTAGAAGGGAGCATAGTAAAAATTAAAAGATCCTTAGGGCCTGAAGGAGAGCAAGCAAGGAGGAGAATGACTGCAGCCCTGTCATTATGGGAAACTCAAAGAAAGTGAAAGAATGCTCATGATAGGTCCTTGCTTCCCAGGGATATTTCTGGTTTGGTTTGGTTATTAAATGTGCCTTGGTCAATTTTTTCATAGAATATTTCTAGGCATATAATGTCAAGAGTAGGTGTTGGGTTCTGGATACTAAGTAGATAGAGGCACAGACCTCAAGGGGCTTAGATTTAGGAACCTAAGTGCCAAAGAGGGGTAGAATTTCATACATGCTCCTAGGTTTATCATTTCTTGGTATCTAGCTCTAGATCGTATCCTGCAGAGCCTGCTAGCTGTTTTGAAATGTCCTTACGTGTCTTAACTGTGTCTCTGCATATGGAGGGTAGGTACCTAACTCTTGATTTTTGCATTCCATTCTGGAGGCTAGGCATCTACAATCTAGTTTTTGCAGTACCTAAAATGATGCTTAAGGCTTTTAATGGATCTGGCCCTTAACACATCATTGTTAGATGCTTATTCTTGCTCAGACTTAGGTTTTTCATAGGGAATGCTCACTTATTAACAAGATCATACCACAGTGTCACACAAGATAAATATATGTTGTAAATTATCCTAACTTTGAATGAAGCAAATAAGTGTTTAATGAAGGTTTGCTTTGCAGCACCTGTTACTGAATTCTAAATGGAAATGGTGAAATTGGGCTAATGGTTCTGTTTATCAACCACTTTTCAGTCATTTGTGTCCGCTCTGAAAATAATGGTGTTACAGTAGAGTGTGTAGATTATATGGAGTAAGAATATAGCTACAAAGCACATAGATTACAAAAATAGTGGCAGATCATGCCTTATTTCATTTGGGAAACTATTATTTCAGGACAGTTTTACAGAGCCCTATAACAAGGTACATATTAATCATCTTTATTAAAAAAACAAAAAGCATATTTATCTAATGAGGAATAATATTTGCTTGCAAATTATTCCATAACCATGTTACTGGAATATTAAATATAATAAATAAAGCAAATACATTGTTATTGCTTGTTTTGTCCAAAAACTGAGAAATTGGAAACTTCACCCTATTGTTATTTCAGTAGCAATTTCATTATTAATAAACAGATGGCATTCTCTTTGCCTTCACCAATTCATTTGATACAGCTAGATTAATCAGGATTTATGAAGCTCTGCTTTGGAGTGAGAGAAGGGGGTTGTCAGAGTACCCAGGGATTGAAGAGAAAATGGCCAGTGTGCCTAAATATGGCTGTTCCGTGAATATAGCTGTTACTTAATCCTATGGACAAAGCTAATTGCTGCTGTCCTACAAATGCAAGCTTTGTAATTATCTCATGACTTGCTTCTGCTCACGATCATCATTGAGCTCCATATGCATATGGGATTATAGGAGGCCCACTTTGTGACATACTGCTTAGAGAGGGATTGCTGCATAGCCATTGTACTAATAAAATCAGAATATAAGTAATACAATATTGAGTAAGAACAATGGTCATTCTAAACCAATAATCTGTTTTCCAACAGTGGCAATGGTAGATGCTTTAGAGAAGAAGTAAAGCAAGTAGGGGAAGGGGAAAAGTGAGGAGGGAGGTGGCTTCCAATGCCAATGATAGGGGAAGAAGATAAGAAAACAGCTTACGTCTAGTAATAAGCACCTGAGAGATCAGGGAAATCCGTGGAGGGGATCATTAGCATGGCACAGGTTGGAGGAAAATATGTGCAGTAGTGAGTTGCTTGCCACTGATCTCAACATGCTATGGACCAGATCCAGTCATTTGGGGGCCAGATCCACAGGCTGAACATCACTGCTTTAGAGGGAGGCCATTTCCTATCATACCTTCCTTGACATCAACCATCATTTATTTTAGAGATGTCAGAGGATACATAACTTACTGCTGAATTTAATAGCCATCAATGGGGCTGTCCTCCATTTTTATATGAACTATTACTGGATATGTATATAAAATGACCACCAACCCCATATAATAGCTCTATGAAGGTTCTTCATTCTAGCCTCTCCCAACAGATCCAAGCATGCGCTTGCTAACTTTATTCTGTAATGCTAGTGAGGAAGAAAGTGAAAGGGAATTGAGAACATTGATGTACAGTTCCTAAAACGTTTGATAGGAGACAACTGTTGGTAAATATCAGCTTATTAATGGCAGCTACTATAGCTTTTTAAATTTAAGTAACAATTATAAAAAGTCTTCTGTGAACATAATGAGTTTATTTTTAGTGAGCAAGAGCATGTAGCAAGAGCACCTGCTTGGTAAGTAAATAGTTATTTTTGAGTGATATATATAAACCCCAAAACCCTGCATTTTATATTCTTGTAGCTACAACCAGAACTCAGAGTTGATGTAATTAGTGAAAATGTACTTCCTTTGCTTCATGGCATGGAAGTTTATCTACAATCCATAGACCTTAAAGGATATATTTTAATTGATTTCAGCAGACCTTGGAGCAAGTTGTTGCTGTGGAACCCCTATACCTGCTCTGCAAGAATTCTGCCTCTCCAGCCGCCTGATCCCCATGTACCTCTCCCATTCCAGTGGTGAGGCTATGGGGATCTCCATTCTCCTGGCTCTGCTGCCAGGGTGTTGTAGGAAAGCAGAACTGGATCAGCAAGAGAGTGCCCACTAATACTCTCCTGCTGCGCACAGCACTACTAATCTGTGGTCAGTAATACTGATATGTTGAAAACTATGCAAGTATTCCAATACAAATTGAGCACTTGCATAAAATTAAAAACCTAACAGAAATATTTTCAGTGAGGTTCAAAACTATAAAGTACTTTTTCAAATCTATGTTCCTTTCCAGCAGCCTCTACGTAGAAAGACAGACAAGTATCACAATGTGTTCTGAATGTTATAACATACAGATATTATTAGTCAACAACTTGCACCTTGGGACTTGTACAGTGTAATGAGATAAGCCTCATAACTCACTGTAAAATGCTCTCATCTATATTTGTTAAATGCAGTTTACAGGAACTGGGGGAAGTTGGCAGGCATTAAAAACATTGGGAAACTGAGACTTCAAAAAATGAATTTATTTTTCTGAAGTCCATGAAATGCAAGATAATAGATTCTTGATTCTTCACCTGCAGTGCCATCCTTAGTTTTCAGACAATTCTTTTTATTTTCCCTTCATGTACCTAGAACATTAAAATAGACTGATTAGTATTGGTTCTAAAATAAATGTACGGTAGAACTTGGCAAGGCTTTGTTTTAAAAAACACCTTTACATCAAAACTTGTCAAGAAAAAATATGATGTTTCTATCAATTATGCATGAAATACATTGTGCCTGCCTGGTCTCCAGTAGGCATTTGTGTGCTGCCTTGGCACATGTGCCTGAGACCGACCATGACGTGGGCATTAGCCCTCCCTGAATGAGCCCATGGTCCCCCTGGGAAAAGCCCTGAGACTCTCCCGCCAAGACTTGGATGATGATTTCAGTGGTGCACTTTCCTTCAATAGACTCATTTGGATGTACTGTAATCCTTGGCAGGTCTCTGTGGGTCTTTGCCTCCCCTACACCCCATCTATACGCCAGCCTTTGCGGTGACTGCCAATGTTCCTCAGCTCACCCTCAGTTGTTGTCTCTCTCCTGGCAAGATGCTCTGACCTGCCTGATGGACTTCTGACTAGGTCTGGCCCTTGGCCATCATCTACCACCGCTTCTCTCTCATGGAGGGTTGTCTTTCACCGCCCCCCCCCAGCCCTTACTTCAGGACCTTTTGGGGTGCCATGTGTCCTGGCCTCAGAGCCTCTCAGGACTAATCCTTATCAAAGGGGTCAATGAAAGGAAAAGAAAAAGGGAAAGAAAAAAACAAGGCTTTCACCCTTGATCAAGGGCAGTATCTAGTCTTTCTTAGAGTCTTCACCATCCCTCGACGTGTTCCCCTGCTCTTGCCTCTGCTGGAGGCTCTCCCTGTGCCCCCACTTGGGATCCCTTGGCATCCACCAGTGTAGCACTCACCTGGTGGGGGAAGTGCCTCCGGAGTCCGTCCCCTGCAGCGCTCCCCTCATGTCTCCCTTGATGTCAGCTTTTTATCTTTGCTGGGCAGCCTCCAGAGATGATGTCACTAGCTTGTGCCAGCTCGAGCCACAAGTAGGCGCAGCTCACAAATAGTGCGGCTGTTTGGAATGGGCGCATAGTGTCCTTTCCTCCATTACCTGAAACAGGTAAGTTTGCCCTGGTCTCAGGGCTTTTTATGGTGGGGTGGGCTGTCCAGTACCCCGTCCCACTATGGGGGAAGTCCCCCTTCTCCTGGTGCTTATCTTCCAGGGACATACATCAATAATTTGTATTGCTCTAGAGATATTTTATACTACACCAGTGCCCATATTCTCTAGTGACTCTTTTTTTTTTTTTTTATATTACTTGTTTAACATAAAGTAATGTACTCAGCCTGAAATACCCATTAAAGATATCTGTTGGATATAAGGAAACTCTCTATTGCAGGGGTTTTCAACCAGAGGTGTTTGGGATGGCCTCAGGGCGTACTCAGCAGCAGCTGCTGCCACCAGCACTTCCACCACCGCTGTGTCACTGGCACACTCACCAATGGGCCATGGGGGATCCCAGCCTCCTCCCACTTATCTGGCCACAGGGGGACTCCTTCTTGACCAGCTGCCGGGGGTACACAGACCCAAAAAAGTTGATAACCTCTGTTGTATTGGATAGTACTGTGTTCTATGCATAGTCTTGCCCCAAAGCCACTTGGGTGGTATATCAGGGAAGGAAGTGACCAGTTCTCTGCTATTGTTAGACTTCTCTATTATACAGCCCAATGAAGAATGAATAATGTAGCTTAGAACTTTAGATCAGAAGCTTTAAGCGAATTAAGGTCCACCAATGAAAGCCAAGTGCGGGAACCTATTACTTTGTACAGTGCTTTGCACAATGGGCCTCTGTTTGTTGGTCCTTTTATGGTACCATAACAAACATAAATAATAAATGATTAACCAGTTTCAGTTACCAGGCACTAAGAGTTTTGGTACAAAAGGAATTCTGGACATGACTTCCTCCCCTTTGGAGAAGTAGTTAACAATTTTTTAAGGAAGGTTAAATAGATACATGTCAGCTATCAATGTGTAAGTGTCACAAACAATCCTGAGTACCTCAGACATGTTAACATCATCTTTCTTTATGAGATCACGTTAAAAATGCAGAACAGGATTTTTTATTTTTTTTTACTTTCCAAGCAAAGAAAAGAGACATGAACAGAATATAATATATATGTGTGCCAGCCAGAACACTAATGTTAGCAGGTAAATGCTTAACCAGTTTTTAAATTAATTCCTAGTTTACTAAAGGTAACTGGGTTTTTTTTGGTTTTTTTATTTGTTTGTTTGTTTTCTACATTAGCTAGTTGCAAGAGGCAAAAAAGAAATTAAAAATATTTAGACTTTTCTTATAAACACAAAAGGCAAAGATGCAGCTCATATCATATCATATCAATAAGGCTCCCTCTACACGTGCATGTAAAGGTGAGATTGGATGTAATGTCTCATTCACACAATCACAGCTTCTGCCACACCACATACACATGGCAAAAGGCACAAATGTGGGATCGCTGATGTCTTATTGCTGATGCAGAGGGAGCCAGATCCCGGGCTTCCCTTGTACTGGTGAAAAGGTTGTTTTGGCTGATGGGGTTCCCAGCTGCAAGGGAGACCCTGATACACATGAAAATTGAAGCTCAATAGCAACTAGTTAGAAAGTTAGTACACATTTCTGAGGTCTAACTTTATAGGTGGTTGGCATTCTTTATCGTGTGATAGGTACTTTACATGTGTAGCTTGTCTTAAGGGAATTGCACAATTAATGATTCAATTGTTCAATGCCTAAAACATGTAGAGGGGGTGTATGAATGAGATTTCCATGTGTGTAATAAAGGATAGAATCTAACCAGTTACATATATTTGTCTGATATCTGTTGGTGTTTATCTGGCATTGTTGAATGCTGTTTTTAAGTATCAGTTAGAAAGATGCCTGATTACCAGTATTTTGCTTATTTTATTGGACTGTTTTATTGACTGTTATAGTCATTGTTATTTATTGATTGATTGATTGATTGATTGAATGGAATAGTTGTTTTGTATGAGTACTTAAGGATATGAGTGACTTCATCTCATTGAGTGGTAAGTCAAACTGGAAGATTGTGAGTTTGGCTGCTTGAGGGTTGAGTGGGTGGGAAACTTGCTACAGGGTAGGACCTAGAGTGTTCTCATGAATGGATCTGTGTTGTCCTGGTGCCAAGTGGCCAGTGGTGTCCCTCAGGGGTCTGTGCTTGGACCGGTGCTTTTCAACATCTTTATCTATGATTTGGATGGGGGCGTGAAAAGCTTGCTGGCCAAGTTTGTGGATGACACCAAGCTATGCGGAAGTGTGGCCATGCCAGAAGATAGGTTGTTGATACTGGAGGACCTGGACTCGCTAGAGAGTAGGGCAGACTGAAACCAGATGAAGGCTAACGCTTCCAAGTGTAAGGTGCTCCATCTGGGGGCCAATAACTCTCAACATACATACAGGCTTAGAGGTGACAGAGTAACTTGCACCATGGCCAAAAGGGAACTAGGGGTAATGATTGACCATCTCATGAACATGAGTTGTCTGTGCAATGCAGTAGGCAGCAGGGTAAATAACATACTGGCATGCATCAACCGATGAATCTTGTGTAAAACTAAGGAAGTGATACTCCTGCTGTACTCAGCATTGGTGAGACCGCAGTTGTAGTATTAAATTCAGTTTTGGGTGCCGCACTTCACTAAGAACGTGGAGAAACTTGAGGGGTTCCATAAAAAAACCACCCGTATGCTCAGGACTTGTACAGCGAGCCATATGAGGAAAGGCTGAGGGACCTGGGCCTCTTTAGCTTAAAGAAGAGAAGGTTGAGAAGGGACTTGATAGCAGCTTACCACTATATCAGAGGAGTGCATCAGGAGCTCAGTGAACAACTGTTCACTAGGGAACCTCCGGGGAAGACCAGGACCAATGGATATAAATTCCTGGAAGGCCGCTTCAGGCTTAATACCAGGAAAAACTCCTTCTGGGTGTCCAGACTGTGAAATAAACTCCCTCCAGAGGTGGTGCAATCACCTACCCTTGAGGTTTTCAAGAAGAGACCTTGCTGGGGTCACTTGACCCTAGTTGTCTTCCTGCCTACAACGGGGTCGGCTGGACCCGATGATCTGCAAGGTCCCTTCCAGCCTCTAACAGTCTATGAATTTATGAATCTCCATAGAAGGAGTGAGAAATGCATGACAAAATACCATGACATAAACTGGCTTAATCACAGTAACCTGGATGTTGTCCTTTTCTTTACCCTAACAATGCACAAGGCACCTCCATTATGAGATGTCCCTGCAGGTCAGAGCAAATGTTTTGGCTCTTATACAAATCCCTGATGCTATGGTCAGAAGTGGAGTCATGATAGTGAGTTGCGGTCAGGATTTCCCTGAGCTTGCTGCTATATTGGCCCTTGAGACTATGACAATACATATACAGCATCAAAGAAGATGTAAGGTTCTTTTGAATTATTCTGGAGGATCATTCTGGCAAATATAAGCAGAAAAGATAGCTTAAAAGTGTGTTCTCCCTCCCTCTGAGTAAGCAATCACCCAGTAGCATAACTGAAGAGGGATAAACAGATCAGCTCCCCTAGGCACTGCCTTTATTGGAGGGGAGGAGGCAGGGGGAAGAGTACCAAAATTGTTGTGAGAGTAGCACAGCTGATTGTGTTGCTCCAGTTGGCACTATGGCAGCTGGCACTGTCCTACGTATCGTGAAGCTGTCAGAGGCAACAAGCTTTACTGTTATGCTTTTGCAACTGACCCCTGCTGCTTATTCAGCCAGTGTAGGTCTAGATCTACATTTTTTATGAGATATGAGTAATTTTTCATTCCAATAAAGACTTTTTTTTTTTACTGCCAACATAACAAGCCCACTGAAATACACAAAACTATAGAAATAAGAAATGCTGCACCAATTTGCTTCACTAAAGCATGCTCTCACTAGGCTAACAATTCATTGTATACCAGCTACAACTGTGATCCTTTCTATAAATAAATTATAAAAGCTATCACTTCATCAGAAACAATGTTTTGTGCTGTGCACAGTGGCAGCCTCCAGGAAGAAATCTTCTTTTCCACAGATGTTTCAAAATTAGATTGTATTTAAAAATTTAGTATGCCAATTACTGAGAAAAAAATTTAATACTTGTCCTTCAGAATTAATTTGACTTCTTTTGTCACATCATGTAAGGACTATTCATGCTAAAAAGCTAATAAAATGTGTAATTAGGGGAAAAAATCAAAATTAATCTTGATATTGAATTCATTATACTTAAAAAGTAGGAAAATGACCTTGTAAAAACACTCCAAAATAGAGCATCTGATGAGAGATACAACTTAAGGTAAATGTTCCCATTATCAATATATAGTTAAATATATAAACATTAAAAATATGAACAAAATAAATTAATAAAATATATTAGTTAGAAAGTTGCAGTTCATATTACATGCTAAATGTTTTACTGCTTTACCTTCTATAAGTCAAACATAGTTCAACATTTACAACTTTTATTAGGCAGGCATGTAATGGGTTTTAAAAGGCGGGCATAAAAAGGCAGTTAATATGTTTTCTGTGTAAGTTTAATTTTTTGCCTTTTAAAATAACTACTTTTCATCATTGCTAGTGAACACTAGTTTATACAGAGGAATGAAAAGGGGACAGATTTGTTTGATTTATGTTGTAATAGAAGGGGTGAGAAATCAATTTTTTGTAAAGTTTATATTGATGGATTTAACCTTTCAAAGAAAATTCACAGGCATTACAGAGACATTGTTGGCACTTCTCTTGTAATAGCACGTTAACTTGAAAGTAGAATCATAGTATGAATGTCATGATTTGAAAATATACGTCCTAACATTAACAAGGTCTATTGGTGTTGTCAGTGGCAAGTAGTTAGAAGGAATATAAAGATAGAATTTTGTCTGATTGTGTGTATATATCTGTGTATACATGCACACATATTCTTGCATTTAATTACTCAGAAGAATCAATTATATATTTTGTAGGGACAAACTCTTTATGTACCAGATAAATATGTGAATAGTATTGGCATTCCTTTAATTTAAAATAATTTCTGCATAGAAATTCAGTGGAAACTGAGTAGTTTAAAAGCTGTCATAAGTATATCTGAGACTTAGCATTAATACTACCAGCAGAGCTGTATGAGGCACCTACTAATATCAGATATACAGAAGACCTGAGTAATCTGCTAAGAATTTTGATCTTTTAAATTCTCAGAGATCTCAGTCTATTTACAACACTCAATATATATTTTTATTTCCACTATAATTAGTGGATACAGAAGGATTTTCTGTATGTATTGATTTCTCTTTTGTATCTTTTAAAGTTGTGAGCCTGGAAAGGTAAGTTTTAAACTGTTTCATTTATTAAAACAGGACGGTGAAGTGATTCATGTGCATTTAACAAATGATATTGATATTGCAAACTCTCATGAACATGATAGCAGACTGTTGATGAAGGTATCAGAGTACTAGCTGCCTGCTGGGATTTAGAATAGAATCTTGAGGAAGGTTCAATAATGTTCACTAATTAATAGGAAAATGTTGATATTTGTAAAAGTTAAAGGGGGATTTTTTTCCGAAACAATTTTCTTGAGGAGTTATTGGCCTTTTTCTCCCCTAACTGCCTTCACAGACCTTCTTGGAAGTCAATACGTCATAGGATTCAGAAGAGAACCAAGTGAGTGGGATTTAGTGTTCAGTTCTGACCAAACAAATTATGATATCTCAGAACATATGAGGCTTGATGGAAGCTGGTGACCAGTGAGTACAGTGTTGTTTGCCCCTCCCTCCTCCCACCCTTTTATTTTAGCATCCCTTTGGGCAAGAATTTAATCAATTCATAGTAAGAATTGTAATTTCTCATTACCCTTTCATTTATCTTCATATTAGGGCATTAATTATAATATTTTCAGTTTTTATGGGAATTGTAATTTTGAACTTGGGGCAGATTCTATTTCCCTTTCACATCTCTAAATGATGCTTACATAGTTACATAATGACACTTATGCAGTTTGAGATTTAGTGTAGTTATGCTTGCTCCCTGCTTCCCTTCTTTACATGCTCACTAGGATGCACTTCCATTGGGGGCCTCTCTAGGGGAAGCAGAGTTGCCCTGGCACATAGAAAATACTGGGCAAGTCCTGATCACTTAGTTCAATAAAAACATGACTATGAAGTATTAAATGGAAGAAATCCTTTGTCCTTTTACCCCAAAAATCTGGCCTCTAGGGGCATGTCCACACGTGCATCTTGCAGCATCTCAAAGCCCTTTGAGATGCTGCCAGAGGCACATGAGGGAGTGAGAAAATGTTCCTTGTGCTGCAAATTTGCATAGATGGATATACAGGAGGTCAAAAAAAAAAAAAAAACAGAGCGGAAAAAAGCCAGGCAGGCACAGTCGCGGAACGTGCCCTGAGGCAGCCAGAGGCTGGGTCCTCTACAGAGATGCTCTGGTAGCAGCCAGAGCATCTGTATGGCTGGCCCTCACCCTGGTGCTGAAGCACACTGCCTGCCTGTGCAGGGCAGGCAACGTAGCAGCCACAGGGAGCCGGACCCAGGCTCCAGTACTGGTAAGTAGCAGATGGTGGGGGAGGGCTGGAGGAGCAGGGAGGGGACCATGGGGGGACCTCCACCGGCCCTGCCTGCTCCCCCAGCCCCCTTGATCCTGGCCCCCACCTGGCCTTATCCCTTGCCTGTCCCCCAAGCCCTGCATCGCTGCCCCACCCAGCCCCATTGCCCCACAGGGAGCCGGACCCAGGCTCCAGTACTGGTAAGTAGCAGATGGTGGGGGAGGGCTGGAGGAGCAGGGAGGGGACCATGGGGGGACCTCCACCGGCCCTGCCTGCTCCCCCAGCCCCCTTGATCCTGGCCCCCACCTGGCCTTATCCCTTGCCTGTCCCCCAAGCCCTGCATCGCTGCCCCACCCAGCCCCATTGCCCCTGCCTTCTGAGCCCCCCTGATCACTGCCCTGCCCCGCCCCGGCCCCCCCGCCCATTGCCTTGAGCCTCCATCGCTGCCTCTCATCCCAGCATCCTGGCAATTAACCCCCCCCACACACACACACACACACTCACTCACTGGCAGCAGCCGGC
>NW_005842686.1:26985-38801 GCF_000455745.1 Alligator sinensis | reverse complement strand
ATTATGGGGGCTGCAGGAGCTGGCAAGGGATGGGGCCAGGTGTGGTAGCAATCCAGGAGGCTGGGGGAGCAAGCAGGGGTGAGGCATGTGGGCCCTGCAAGGGTGTGGTAGCCTCTGTGAGGGTCATTTGGAACCTGTTGTGGGGCTGTAACCCCTGTGGGGGGCTGTGGTCCCTGTCAGGGGCTGTAACCCTTGTTGGGGAGGCTGTGGCCCCTGTTGGGGGCCTCTATTTCCTATTGGGGGGGCTGTGGCCCCTGTTGAAGGGGCAGCAAAATATATAGGTATTTAAAATTCACTTTATTATGATGATAGAGACACTCATAGGGTTCCAAATTGCTTTAACACTAGATATCTCAATAAAATATTGCCTAACTGATCACTGTGTCACTCTCTCTCTCTATATAGTGGTCTTTTGTTTTAATTGTGGAGGAAATTGGATTTTGAGGTATTTTACAGAGTGACTTTGGGGTTTTTTTATCAGGGATTTTTCAGTTTTCAAATAGGGAACATCAGAATTCCTGCTAGGGAGGCCAGTGGCAGGACCCAGGCAGAGGAGCCTGCTCAGAACTGGCACCTGGACGTGGCTGACCTCCTGACCAATTGGGACCAGGAGGACATGCTTTGACAGTTCTGCCCAGATGGCTGGGTAGAGGACACACATGGCAGTAGTGCTGCACAAAGGCCAACTTTGTAGCTACAGCCTGCTGGCAGCTGGCCCAGAGGGGAAGATGCCTCTACTGGGTGTGCAGTCCCCATCTGGGTCACAGCCAGGCAGCAGCCCCCACTGCCAGACTTCTGCAGTGGGTAAAGGGTTCATGAAACTCTCCTGGCTGCTTCAGCAGTCTAGCTGGCACAAGGGGTAGTGTCCCGTTACCAATTGGCTGGGCCCCAGAAGCTCCTGAGAGCGAGTAGCCCTGAGCTCCTTGACAGGCAGCTTTTTGTACTGATGGGGCCAGGACAGGGCAGCTTTTTATACTGCTGGGTACAGCACAGATGCTGGCCCTGGGCTTTAGCTCCCCCTGGCTGCAGATCCAGGAGGAGCCAGGAAGCATTATTTTGCCCCAAGTGGCACAATTTGCTGCACACCAAAGTGCATGTTAGAGCATGTGCACTGAGGAAAAAAGCCCCAGCTCAAATTTGCACCGCTTCTATGTGAGCTGCTGCAAGTGCACGTGCCTGCATACGTGGACATGCCCATAGGAAGCCAAAGACCCAAGGTGGGATATAATACCTTGGGGACCAGATGCCCAGATTTTAGCTCTTATAGGTTTGAGCCTATATCTTCAGCAAAATGCTTTTGACAGTTAAAAATAGTATTACTGATACTAAATATTCCCCTTCACTATAAATATTATTACACTGCACACAAGTGCATGTGTGTAGTCACAGAATGAGTCACACTGGTGACAGTATATTATAAGAAAGATCAAAATCATTGAAAATTTTATACAGAGGAGGAGGAAATAAATCTAGGCTTCAGTGAAGTAATTCCTGGATGGCAGAAGATAGGTGTTAAAAAGAGACTATTTAGATGTTTTAATCTGGGGAGATTATCATCAGGGATACTGGTTTTATGTTAAAAAACATTTCTGATTAAAAATCCACATTTTTTCTGTAACAATG
Source organism: Alligator sinensis (assembly GCF_000455745.1). NCBI lineage: Eukaryota > Metazoa > Chordata > Crocodylia > Alligatoridae > Alligator > Alligator sinensis. Next base: position 37,178 of record NW_005842686.1, on the reverse strand, counting down.
TTTTATTGATATATTTACAATTTAACAATTTTAAAGCAATTTGGAAGCCTACCAGTGCGTCAAGCATTATAATAAAATGCATTCTAAATATCTATATATTTTGGCATTTCATATTGGGATTTTCATCATGGAAAATCAGAGCTCCTTCTGCTCCTTTCACTCACCAGGATGTGGGTCCTGCTGTGGCTGACTCCCCAGTGCTTTGTGGCACTCATTATTTCTATTATTCTATACAGTACTAAAGCAGTGGGAAAAGACTGTTCATATTATTTCCCTGATGTCTTTGTCTCTTGCATCATTTCTTTTTTTATTAGTTTTTGAAAGATATTATTTTATGGTAGCTCAATCTGTAAGAGACACCTTATCTTGTATTATTTAGGCATTTTCTTACATATTCTGAACATCCGAATGAAAACCAAAATTCTGTCAAAAAAAGAAATCTGTTTTCATCTATCCCTGTTGTGAATATAGACTTTGTTTAGGGTCTTTTTACTTTCATTTACCTGTAAACTAGCACAGTGTTAAATGACCTTGTGGAAATCACCGTAATTTAATGTTTACAGCTGGCCCTTTAAGTACACAAAACAACAACGATAATAATAATAAAAAAAAACTTTTAGTTCAAATCTCACTAAAATATATTGGAAAAAATTGTGCTGATTTTATTGGAAACTTATTTGAGTGTAGAGAGTCCACATAAGATATCTGATGATCTTAAATGCCTTTAAAATTCTTTTCATATTTCTGCAAAAAATTGACTAGCCTTAATGGCAGCCACACATCTTTCAACAAGTGCCCTTTTCAAATGGATTGCTATTGTTTTTAGTTTTATGAGAAAGCTATTCTTTGCTGTCTATGTGGTTGCTATTCATGTTAAAAATTATTGTAGGCCTAGCTCTATTAAAGAAAATCAATCATATAATAAATTTTAGTTCTCTCTATTACTGATACATGGCTGGTTTATGTCAGTGCCACAGTCAGTAAGAGAATTACTAGCTGAAATGTGGATCTTTTTTTTAGCATGCATAACTTAATTAAACTGGGTAAAATATATATAGTCCCATTGTATCATTTGGTTTACTGTGCAGTAGTTTTCAGTCATGGGGGGTAGTGGCGGGAGGGGTGGGGGGCATGGAAAAAAACATTTTTGTAGAATCCCTCTGGCAGATAACTTAGTTTGAAACATGACAGATTTAAAGTTTCTGACACTCAATTGTCTTGATGCTTACCCATCTCTTTCATGAATGTGATTCACCAAAGGGAAATATGCCAACGAATGCATAAACCACATAAATTATGCAAGTTGCTTAGTTCCCAACCCCAAACTAATTATCTTTTAGTTGAAGGAACATTAGTTTTATAGAAGCAAAATCATTCCTCATGTTTTCCAGCATCCATAGAGTATTATGATGAGTGGCTCTTCCTTCACTGACTTACATTTACTAGGCAACTGTAAGCAGTACTTGAAAACTTGAGATATTGATTGCCTATTGATAAAAGCAATGGTCTCTCAAATTATAATGGGACGTTTGTTAAAAAAAATCTAATCATTTTTAGCTAGACTATGGCAGAGTTCCTGATAAGGGGATGGGAGCAGTGTTGGATTTAGGCTTAAACTACTTAAACTGAAGCAACAGCTTAGGGTCTCACAATATAAGGGGCCTCTAAATAAGAAAAAAAAAATGGACATTTTCATTCTCATATGAACAAATATACATATATATGTCTCCACAATTATTATTTATATTGAGTTCATAAATTAGTGCAGAAATAACAATAATTCATCTTAAAATTTCATGAAAATCCATTTTCATGGATTTCATGGGTTATTTTTATTGTATGGCTCCTGTTAAACTGGACATCGTTTAGGGCCTCAGCATGTCATAATCTGGCACTGGATGGGAGTAGCAGCAGAGCATGTAAAGTACCTCCAGAGGTGTGAGTTTGAGCTTTATTCTGAATTGTACCAAAGTCTACCTCATTCAACCCAACTATAAATGCATACCTGGCCATTTGGACTGGAGAGGCAAAATAGACTGGACACAATACTAGCAATATAACTGCCTTCTGTGCTGTTGGCTACAAAAACTGCCATGCCTCATTATCTTAGCTCAATCAGCCACTAGTCTTGGTTGGTCCTTTTTCTTAACTTAGTAAAGGCTCTCTGTAGCTTGCACTACGCTGGCATTAGCTGTTGATAATACTGTAAGCCTGTGCCATTTCTTTGATGGCCTGATCCCTAGAGGGAGACAGGGACAGGGACAGATTCCCTAGGCATATCGAGTGGTAGCAGACTAGCTTATCAGGACTCAAAACTTCACCCTTTTATTCAGTCAATTTACCTGACAGGCACTTTGAGAAAGGTGTCAGAACCTAGGGTCTATCCATTTGTTTATCTGAGGAATATCCAGTGCAGTCTCTGCACTCCCCTATTTATGCAATTTATGAGCTGTATTGCAGGCAGTTCTTTTTAATCCTGTACAGGTCCACAAAGCTGTATGACAAGAGGGCACAATCTAACCATGGCATAATCTTGACTTTGGAGTATGGAACTTTTTACAATGCGATGGTTGAAAGGATGGGGACTAATGAAGAAGGAGGGATGAGAAGAGGAAAGGAAAAATCCCAGGAGATCTTGATAGCTTCCATGTTTAAATATGTTTAAATATACATAAATATTTGAATGTATGTCCCCATACATGCAATGCAAAGCTCTTTCTTTTGAGAAATCCTGATTATAGCTTATACAGGAGCTGTGTGGTGCATGGTTGTCTGTACCTGTTCTTTTATCAATGTATACTCCTCAGAACTACTTTGGAATATCCATTTTTAAGCTTTCTTACTTTTAAAAATATTTCTTGAGCTGTCCAATATTTCTTAAGCTAAAAATAGCTCACTGTTGTTTCATGATAATAGTATTCAGACTCTGAATCACAACTCTCATACATCACAATGTGATTTTTTTAAAGGGGCTGGCAAATAAGGTTCATGACCTAAGGCATCTATATAATAGTGTCAGGCATTTGTGTCTACTTGACTGACAGAGATATTACATGAATTATTGGTGACAGTCTTAGGGTCTTGGCACATGTTCAATTTGTGCCATTCTGATGCTTTTGCAACATCCCAGAGTGTTAGCAGACACACTTTCAAGCTGTTTCTGATGTTACAAGGGCAAGAATTGCAAAATGATGCCCTTTCATTCAAGGTTCATTGTGAGAGTGATATCTGTGACTGGAACATTGAATGTGTGCCTTCTCCACAGACATATCACTACCTCCAGTATCCCAGGAGCACTGCTCTCGGCCCCCATTCACTTCTTTAGAGACAAAAACTAACCCTAAATTGTCCTAATAAGCCATGAACTGGCCCTTTGAACCTTCTCACAATGCATGCAAGGGCTAAGATGCTACCAGTATACACAGGAAAAGAGCATTGTGGGGCCCTACTACCAGAATTTGGCCCTGTGAGACTGAGTTTTCCCCTCCAACCTATCCATGCCTCAGTTTCCCTATTAGCCTCCCAGCGCCACTGCCTTAGTTTTCCCCATAAGCCCATCAGCCCCATAACCTCATTTTCTCCCATGAACCGGGGTGAGGACAGGGGCAGTGTCATCAAATAGGCAATCAGTACTTTCCTGTGCACTGTTCACACAAATCAAATGAAGTTAGGAAGACACGATGGAATATCTGTGCAGCATCCCTGCAATGGTAGAAATAAGCATGCTTGGACTTGTGAGAACATAAACATTTACCTGCTCTGGTTATATTTGAACTTTGCTACAGCACAAAATTCCACAAATTTAGAACACAAATTGAGCATAGGTCAGGGCCCGTAGTCTATACTATGTACTAAGATGGTAATGGTCCAAGAAGAGATAATGTTCTTCAAAGGAAAAAAAGGGTAAAAAAAACCTGGTGAAATCCATTCCCAGTGATTATGAAGTGATTATAATAACTCTGTACCAACATAAATACATTGTCATAGGTCAAACAGTCAATACCTCTTGGATCTGCATATGTCAGCTGGGAGTAAGTGGGTGGAGTCAAGAAGAAAGGATGTTCCCTAAACATAATTCTTCCTTTCCATCTTCCCAGCCCTGTGGGTATCTGTCATAAAACATTACCAATGGCCAAGTTGCTGAATTCAGCTTGCATCCCACCTATTCCAGGGAGTTTCACTGCAGAGAGTTGCTTTGGGTGAAGAAGTCCACAGTCAGTGTCCTTAACTGAGTTAAGTGGAAAGGGTGAGATGCAAAGACTACATATGAGTAAGATACAAAACTAGATGTCCCTAGTCCTCTGGCAGATCCTTTGAGATTTGCATGAATTTGGGGTGATTTATGAGCTTTCAGAGCCAGATAACTGTCCATCCCAAGGAAGTATTCTTTGCTTCCTAAGGGTGGGTACAAGCATTCACAAAGTGTGGAGAAGAACCCGTTTTAAGTTACGTGGTTTAGTTTGAGCAATTTAAGTTTTGACTGAAAGCACCATGCAGATGTTTTCCCCATGAGGGGAGGAGGTGTGCAGGCAGCCTGTGCTAGTGAAAGCATGCAGACAGGGTGCCCTTGTGCATGTATCCCATCATAGCCTGAGGACTCCCTGGGCTTCCAAATATTGCCAAGCACAGCTGAGCACCTAGGCTTCTCCTGATTGACTGGTCTCCAATCTCCACCCTAGGGAGTTTCCCTCATAGTGGCCCCTGACCAGAGGTTTCCTGAACAGGCCTGTAGCAAGTGTCTTCTCATGTTCATTCCACATGCAGAAGTGTCTTTGTCCACAACTCGCTATGGCATCCTACCATGAATATCCACGTCCACAGGCTCAGGAGCTGCAGATAAAAGAAAACATCCCTGAAGCAAAGGTAGTTGGTCAAACCCAGAAGTATAACATTATATGACACATCCCATATATACAAACAACTTACATGGAGATCAAATTTCCTCTTAACTTCTTCATGGATGTACCAAACACTCTAAATGGCATATCATACCTTTTAAATACTATTCCAAAATAGTAATCTTATCATAGCAATAGCAATCTTGTATCTTCCTTTTCATAAACTTGGCATGCTCTATCTTGAAGGAATTCAAGTTCCTTGATCCCATCACTTTGTTATGATTGTTAGAAACCTTTCTCTAATTTCTAATCTATATTTTTCATCATGAGTTTGTACCCATTTGATATTGTACCAGTATTTAATTTAAGTAACTCTTCTTTGCTATTAATCCCTTGAAATTATTTATAAACTTCAACTATTACTAACCCTCCCAGAACATTATAAAGAGGTTTTTTTTTTTTTTGGGGGGGGGGGGGGGAGGTTATACCTGAGTTTGATCCTCAACAAACTTCAGCATAATCTCTGTGGAACCCTTTTTAATTTTCCTCCCCCCTGATGTTTCAGTCAAAGGGATTAGGTTTGTTTATTCCATTGATTTTTGATTCCTTACAATTTAGCACCTTGTTGAATATGATGCTACCATGACCCATGTATCTTTATTTCTGTCTTTATTAAACAATTTATACCTTTCAGTACCTGTGGTCTGGTGCTTAGAACACTGGACTCTGCACAACCCCTGGGGTGGGATAAGAGCTGTATTTCCAGGGTATAACAGAATCCAAAAATATTAGAATTGGAAAGGACCTCAGGAGGTCATCTAATCTGACCCCCTGCTCAAAGGTGGGGGTAAAACCTCCAAGGATCCCACAACCTTTCTGAGTAATCTGTTCCAGTGTTTTACTATCCTCCTAGTGAGAAAGTGTTTCCTTATATCTAACCTAAATTTCCCTTGCTACCACTTGAGACCATTGCTCCTTGTTCTGCCACCACTGAGAATAGTCTAGCACTGTGGAATCACCCTTCAGGTAGGTAAAAGCTACTATTAAATCCCCTCTCAGGTTCCTCTTCTTTAGACTGAATAAGACCAGTTCCCTCAGCCTGGCCTCATAAGTCATTTGCCTCAGCCCCCTCACCATTTTTGTTGCCCACTGCTGGACTCTCTCTAACTTGTCCACATCCTTTGTGTAGTGGGGGGCCCAAAACTGGACACAGTACTCCAGATGTAGCTTCACTAGTGATGAATAGAGGGGAATAATCACTTCCCTGCTAGCAACACTCCTACCAATGCAGCCCAGGATGCCATTAGCCTTCTTAGTAACAAGAGCACACTGTTGGCTTATATTCAATTTATGGTCTTGTGACAGCTGTAGGTGTTGTAGAGCTTGCTACCACTGCCCTGAGTTCATTTTTCTACAGGTGGTGACAGGATGGACCTTGGCTTTAGATCACCTGGTCTTCCAGGAAGTTGATCTTGTGTTTCTCTCCTGCCATGACTTTGATGAAATTATATTCCTAGGAGACAATGCCCAAGGTGATCCTACCCAGTCTCAATCCCTGTTTTTTCTTCTGTGAGGCTACAAAACCTCCCCTTTACCCCACCCTAGCCTCTCCAGATGGTACTTGAAGTCCTCTGCAGCCAGGTCTTAATACTGCCTGTTAGTCTATCATTCTGCCCTCTGCTACCAGGATGACCATTGGCTTTGGTTGGGTGCATCCTTCCAGGGCTGGTCTTGACCTGCTCTCAAATATCCAAAAAAAGAAGAAGGGAAAAAAAACCCAAAACCTGACTGCTCTCAGTCTCCTTGCCAGGCTCAGTCCATGTCCGCTTCACCTGGGATCAGGCTCTCATGTTCCAATCACACCAGAAAGAAATCAATTAGTCCAATCACTATTGTGGATAGGCTTGCCTGACTTACTTGTGAACATTTACAGTACCAGTGGGATTTCTCCCATGTGCAGCTAGACTCTAACCTGAGACAGCAATTCTTCTGTTCTCTTCCCCAGATCCTCAGCTGTCACTCCCCTCTGGAGATTATCAAAAGCTGCGTGTGTTCAGGCCTCCGCCTGCCTCCTTCTCAGGGTCACACCCATAGCGTTCCTCTGGCAAGTTTTGCAACCCTTGCCTGTTAGGACGCTTAGCTGCTCCTTTCTCTGCAGCTTGCAGGAAATTGACCCCTCTCTGCCCCTCTCCGGGGCTGGAAATACCTCTGGGCAGCCTCCCTCCTCCAATCCAGAGTGAGATGCTGCTCTGGAAGTGCGGTGACTGTTTCTCTTCCCTTCCGGTTTCCAGCTGCAGCCCTGTTGGCCCTGAATGCTGTAAGTGTTTTTTGCTTTCACTTTTCCTGTCTGTTGCTGCCAGCTGCTTTTCTTCTTCTGCCCTCCCTTGCTCAGCATGTAAGGCACCTCAGGGTGTATGTTTGCTTTCTCTCACCCTTTCTCAAGTCCACTTTAACCCCCAGATCCTGCTGCTTAGGTAGTTGGTGTCCAGCCTGTACCAGTGCATGAGATTATTCCTTCCTAAGTGCAGGACTTTGCACTTGTCCTATTGAATCTCATGAAAAGGTTTTTACTCCAACCCTCCAATTAGTTGAGTTTTCTCTGAATCTTAGCCCTACCTCCAGTGTATCTACTACTCCCCACCAGCTTGGTATATTCTGGAAACTTGGTGAGGGTACCCTCTATCCCATAGTCTAGGTCACTGATGAAAATATTAAACAAAAACAGCCACAGGACCAACTCCAGGGGCACTCTAATTGATACTGGCTGCCAACCAAACATCATGCCATTTACTTTGATCCTGATGCTCCAGTCAGTTTTCTATCCACCTTATAGTCCATTTATCTAACCTGTACTTGTTTACCATGTGTGTCAGAATGTTTTGGGAAACCATATCAAAAACCTTGCTAAAGTCAAGGTATATCATATCCAGTGGTCTCCCCATATCCACAGAGCTAGTCATCATAGAAGGCAATCATGTTGGTCAGTCATGATTTGCCCATGCTGACTGTTCTTAATAACCTTCTTCTCCAAGTGCTTAGAAATGGGTTTCTTGAGGACTTTCTCCATGATTTTTCCAGGGGTTGAGGTGAGGCTGACTACCCTTTCCAATCATCTGGGGCCTCTCCTGATTGCCATGAGTTTTCAAAGGTGATGACCAGAAGCTCTACAATCACATCAGCCAACTCCCTCAGCACCGTCAAGTGCATCCCATCCAGCCCCATAGACTTTTACATGTTCAACTTTTCTAAATAGTGCCTAACCTGTTCTTTTGCCACTGTTGGCTGTTCACTTCCTCCCCAAACTGTGCTGCCAGGTACTGTAGTCTGGGAGTTGACCTTGTCTATGAAGGTGAAAAAGGCATTGAGTACTTCAGCCTTTTCTGCATGCTCTTTCACAAGATTGCCTCTCCCATTTAGTAAAGGACCCACACTTCCCCTGATCTTGCTCTTGTTGCTGACATACTTTTAGAAATCCTTCTTGTTATCCTTCACTTCCCTTGGTAACTGAGACTGCAGTTGCACTTTGGCCTTCCTGATTTCATTCCTGCATGTGCAAGCAATACTGTTGTACTCCTCCCTAGTTGTTTGTAAAAGTTTTCACTTTCTATAAGCTTTCTTTTTTGTGTTTTAATGCACTGAAGAATTCCTTGCTACACCAAATTGGTCTTTTTTCATACTTGCTAGTCTTCCTGCCCATCGGGATGATTAGTTCCTGCACCTTCAGTAAGTTTTCTTTGAAATCAGCTTTCCTGAACCCCTGTCCCCCTTGGACTGGCCTACCATGGGATCCTGCTCATGAGTTCCCTGAGTAACTAAAAGTCTGCTTTTCTGAAGTCCAAGCTCCTTACTCTGGTGTGCTCCTTCCTTCCTTCCTTTCCTCAGGATCCTGAACTCAATCATGTCATTTTCACTGATGCCTAAGTTGCCATCCTCTACTACAGTCTCCACCAATTCTTCCCTTCATGTTCTCAATATAGCCCAGTTGCTTATATCTCCTGTTCCCAGAGTCCTGCTCTATCCCAGTACTGTGGGTTTATGATTTATATTCCCAGGGGAAAAACAACCTGAGTCACACATTCCACTTAACACATACTAAGTGAAGTTAAAATGGAAGCAGATGCATGTTTAAACAGTTTAGCATGTAAGTGCCCTCATGATATTACTAAAGTTATTGTTCCACATTAAAATTATGACCTGCTCAAGCTAAGTTTTATTAAAGTCAGAACATTGTTTGATTATTTGCACATTAAGGGTTTATGATCTGCAAGGCTTTGACTTGCTGCTAGAGGGCTGGCTAGTAGGACCATAGCTAGGAGATACCAAGCTCTCTAGCACCTCCCTACCCCATCCCCTCTAATCCCTTGAAGCTCCCTCCTGTCCCCTCAATATCTCTCTAGGTCCCTGGGGTTAATACTGTACCCCACCCCAGGGCTCCCCAGGGCTCTTCCCTGGCTTCCAACTCCCAGCTCATCTGCTGCTGCCAACACTGCCCTGGAGGTAAGGCCAGGAGCTGTACATGGGCTGGGATCAACCTGAAGAGTGGCAGCAGCAATGGTGGTGGTCAGAGGGCCAGTCCTTCTCCCTGCCTCCTTCACTTACGTGCTTGCCACTAACCAGGGGATAGACAGGGAGGGGGAACCTGCCTATCACTGCCACTCTATTAGGCTAAGTCAAGTCACTGGGTGTTTCCTACCAGACCAGGAGCAAGATGGGAAAGATCAATCCCATCGACCCACCTTCCTGCCCCCCAGGACCCAGGGAAGAACCCTGTAGGAGCAGGTTGAGAGAGGGGTGAGACCCAGGGAAGACAGTGGTGATCTCCAGAGGCAGGGATTAGCCCAGAATGGTAACAGAAAGGAAGAGCAGGGGAGGGGATATTCCTCTGAATGTGGGTGGGGGAGGAGGAATGGATTTTTACCTTCTTTGGACTCCCCCAGCTGCTAGCTTCCCCCAGCTGTCATTCTATGGCAGTAATTTTCCAGAGAATAGATTATCCACATGGAGTGGGCTGGGAGAAGTGTATCCTGGGATTCTGGAAGATTGTTTCCATCTCATTTTCACCCCATGAAGTATTCTAATGTTACAACAACACAAGCTGCCTAAAATGAGATAGGGAGAATCCTCACCTGAAAAAGATTATCTCTGAGATGCTCAAAACTCACTTAGCTTGTCTTTTCCTACCTTAAAATGAGGACACTCCCATCTTAAGAGCCGGTAGCATATGGGAAAGGTAGCATGTAACACGCTAAGTTGTTCGTTTTCAGGGAAGGGTTATTTCCTAACATGTGCTAACTTTAGTATAAGACAACATTCCAATGATTTGCAGCTATTGCAAACGAATTTGTGACAAAGCCC